>NC_056743.1:198839053-198894053 GCF_019279795.1 Protopterus annectens
ATAAAGTTACTGGAGTTTTAAGTGTACTAAATAATTGTTAGTAAAGTATGGCAATTAAAAATAAAAACGTAACATGGGGAGGGGGCTGATCAAGTATAGAAACAGAATGTCATTCTTATGTTTTAAAGATCATTGCATCTGGCAGCTGATTACTACTGCACTGGGTGACATCTTCAGTGGATGTCACAACTTAAAACATTCACACTTCTCATTACATTCAAAATATAAATCTAATTGCCTCCTCATTTTAATAATGCAACTATTATGTAATGCGTATGAATTATTCTTACAACTATGCAGTTTCTAAAATGATTGTGAATCATCACTCTCTTATCCACCTCTCATCATTTATTTATATTTGTTGACCACTACACAGCACGGATCCAAAAGGACCAATTTTAGGCTCAACCTGGGTAGACGAGCACAGAGCAATGATGGAAGAAAGATTAAGGCAAATGTCTAGAATAACAATTCATCATAATAAAAGGTTCAGATACATTAACATACGTAGTAAAGGATGCAGATCTATATGTGGTACTGATACATTAACATATGTAGTAAAGGATGCAGATCTATATGTGGTACAGATACATTAACATACGTAGTAAAGGAGGCAGATCTATATGTGGTACAGATACATTAACATACGTAGTAAAGGATGCAGATCTATATGTGGTACAGATACATTAACATACGTAGTAAAGGATGCAGATCTATATGTGGTACAGATACATTAACATACGTAGTAAAGGATGCATATCTATATGTGGTAAAGATACATTAACATACGTAGTAAACGATGCAGATCTATATGAGGTAGAGATACATTAACATACGTAGTAAAGGATGCAGATCTATATGAGGTACAGATATATTCACATACGTAGTAAAGGATGCAGATCTATATGTGGTACAGATACATTCACATACGTAGTAAAGGGTGCAGATATATATGTGGTACAGATACATTAACATACGTAGTAACGGATGCAGATCTATATGTGGTACAGATACATTCACATACGTAGTAAAGGATGCAGATCTATATGTGGTACAGATACATTAACATATGTAGTAAAGGATGCAGATCTATATGTGGTACAGATACATTAACATACGTAGTAAAGGATGCAGATCTATATGAGGTACAGATACATTCACATACGTAGTAAAGGATGCAGATCTATATGTGGTACAGATACATTCACATACGTAGTAAAGGATGCAGATCTATATGTGGTACAGATACATTCACATACATAGTAAAGGATGCAGATCTATATGTGGTACAGATACATCAACATATGCAGTAAAGGATGCAGATCTTTATGTGGTACAGATACATTAACATACGTAGTAAAGGATGCAGATCTATATGTGGTACAGATACATTCACATATGTAGTAAAGGATGCAGATCTATATGTGGTACAGATACATTAACATACGTAGTAAAGGATGCAGATCTATATGTGGTACAGATATATTAACATACGTAGTAAAGGATGCAGATCTATATGAGGTACAGATACATTCACATACATAGTAAAGGATGCAGATCTATATGTGGTACAGATTCATTCACATACGTAGTAAAGGATGCAGATCTATATGTGGTACAGATACATTAAGATACGTAATAAAGGATGCAGATCCATATGAGGTACAGATACATTCACATATGTAGTAAGGATGCAGATCTATATGTGGTACAAACACATTCACATACGTAGTAAAGGATGCAGATCTATATGTGGTACAGATGCATTCACATAAGCAGTAAACAATGCAGATCTATATGTGGTACAGACACATTCACATACGCAGTAAACAATGCAGATCTATATGTGGTTCAGATACATTCATATACATAGTAAAGGCTGCAAATCTGTATGTGGTACAGACACATTCACATACGTAGTAAAGGATGCAGATCTATATGTGGTACAGACACATTCACATACGTAGTAAAGGATGCAGATCTATATGTGGTACAGACACATTCACATTACGTAGTAAAGGATGCAGATCTATATGTGGTACAGATACATTCACATACATAGTAAAGGATGCAGATCTATATGTGGTACAGATACATTCACATACGTAGTAAACAATGCAGATCTATATGTGGTACAGATACATTCACATATGCAGAAAAGGATACAGATCTATATATGGTACAGACACATTCACATATGTAGTAAAGCATGCAGATCTATATGTGGTTCAGATACATTCATATACATAGTAAAGGATGCAGATCTGTATGTGGTAAAGACACATTCACATATGTAGTAAAGGATGAGGATCTATATGTGGTACAGATACTTTCACATACGTAGTAAAGGATGCAGATCTATATGTGGTACAGACACATTCATATACGTAATAAAGGATGCAGATCTATATGTGGTACAGACACATTCACAAATGTAGTAAAGGATGCAGATCTATATGTGGTACAGACACATTCACATACGTAATAAAGGATGCAGATCTATATGTGGTACAGATACATTCACATACATAGTAAAGGATGCAGATCTATATCTGGTACAGATACATTCACATATGTAGTAAAGAATGCAGATCTATATGTGGTACAAATACATTCACATACATAGTAAACAATGCAGATCTATATGTGGTACAGATACATTCACATACGTAGTAAAGGATGCAGATCTATATGTGGCACAGATTCATTCACATACATAGTAAAGGATGCAGATCTGTATGTGGTACAGACACATTTTTATCTGTAGCAAAGGATGCAGATCTGTATGTGGTACAGATACATTCATATACGTAGTAAAGGATGCAGATCTATATGTGGTACAGATACATTCACATACGTAGTAAAGGATGTAGATCTATATGTGGTACAGATACATTCACATACGTAGTAAAGGATGCAGATCTATATGTGGTACAGATACATTCACATACGTAGTAAAGGATGCAGATCTATATGTGGTACAGATACAGTCACATACATAGTAAAGGATGCAGATCTGTATGTGGTACAGATACCTTCACATACATAGTAAAGGATGCAGATCTGTATGTGGTACAGACACATTTATATCAGTAGCAAAGGATGCAAATCTGTATGTGGTACAGGTACATATGCACAAATAGTAAAGGATGCAGATCTGTATGTGGTGCAGACACATTTATATACATAGCAAAGGATGCATTTCCATACTAGGTACAGACACATTTACATACATAGCAAAGGCTACAGATATATATGTTGTACATATACATTTACAAAGTCTGCATGCGCTAGGAATACAATATGTCCACTGAGGTGAGAAGATACTTGTAGTGTAGAGGTACCAAAAATAATATATTTATTTATGTAATTGTATTTGTTTACTGGGAAAATCTGAAAGATCAGTGCCCTTTTTCAGTACATACCCAGGGAGAAAAGCTCAATATATGCATACTTATGTCTGACATTTTATATATATATATATATATATATATATATATATATATATATATATAATAAAATGAAAAGTTAAGAGAAAAACAAAAGGTGGATATAGGAGAAGGAAAGGGACTGAGAATAGCTAAGGAGTTGGCATGTATATGCTTCTCATATATATATAATTATTATTTAATTGTACTGTTGTATTGTAATTATGTATATGTCTCACCTGTTGGCCTTGGTAGCCAGTGAAAAGGGTATTTTACCAGTTTACCCATCCAGTTAACAAACTTAAAATAAATAAAATAAAATTACTGTTAGATCTTGGAATATGGATTACACGAAGACTGTGCATATTAGGTGCAGCAAGGTGCAGCTCACTATTATCATCATCTAGCCAGGTCTGTATGATAACTGCTAGGTCACTGAAATGGAACAAGTCAACAATAACAATCAGCTTCTTCCTGACTGAAATAGTATTATCCAGTGTGACAACAGGAGGTACTGCCAGCCATGCCAGGGAGAAGTAGGGCAGTAGATGTAAGACTTGTGCCAGCACAGGTAGCTGGAATTTTATAAATAATTATATGCCATTTGTATATCAAGCTGGTTTGTACAGATGCTTCTGCTGAAAATTAATTTGTTAGCTTTGCTAGTGTTAATTGTGTTAAAATGTATCAACAGTGCACCCTACTGAAATGAGAAATCTCCATGTATTATGGTATCTGAATTAAATGCATATGTTTTAATAGAGGACACTGGCGCAGGAATGGTTAACCAGCTAGCTTATTTTAAGAGAAATAAGAGAAATGCAAATTAGCTGTTAAATCATTGAATCACATCCCAGAGTGCTGAGTAGGTCTGGGAGCCACCATTATCTGTTAGCTTTTGTAAAGCAGGGGGAAAGTGTTGTAAATGTTTCTGGCTCCTAGGCATTTCCATAAAAGCTCCAAATGTGTATTGTAGCAGTCTGCTAAAGTCCTATCTCGAACTTCAAAATTTGATATTGTAGGAACCCAGAGTCAGGTGACCATATGAGGTCATTCTGCAAGTCATCTTGGATATTATATTTTACAAGGAGTAATCTCAGAATATAGTGTATTCTGTTTGGAGCCTGACTAGAAAGACTGCTCACGTATTTCATCTTGCCTTGCTCAAGTAAATTATTAGGGAACAGTAAATTATCTTAGATTTAGTCAGGAATATAGTGAAGCTTCATTTAGAGATTGTTTTTCTTTATTTGTATGGGTCTGTCCATCAATGTTGTTTTCAATATTTTTTGTGATTTGAACTCTGTGGTTTACTCTGAATATATATTCAATATTTTTGTGTTCTTTTATTATTTATTATTAAATATATTTAAAAGTTGTATTGTGGCTGGTTCTTGTAGAGAGTATCTAACCTTTGACATTACTTTATTTATTTGGTGACACTGTGTGGGCCACTCCAGAAGGCCTAGCCATCTTGGTGAACTACTACTGTTTGTATTAATATTACACAGTATAATTGGATACCCTTTATTAAGGGCCTTAGAGTAGCTGATTGTGAAGTGTCTGGTGGCAATGATAACTACCTTATACCCTGTGCAGAAGAGGGCACAGCAGGTAAGTCTGTGCCAGCCTTTCCCAGGTGTGTGTGTGTCTGTAAAAATTAAATCTCTCAGTGTGTGTGTGTGTGTGTGTGTGTGTGTGTGTGTGTGTGTGTGTGTGTCTGTGTGTGTGTGTGTGTGTCAGCTTTTTGAGGCAGAGACAAAAAGCACTGGGTTTACAGAGAGGGTGCTAGAGGACTTGGCTTGGACACTTGGCTGAGGACCTAACCTTACAGCTGTACCAGTGGGGAGTCTTATTGGGAATCTGGAGGGAGACAGATACAGAGACATCCAAACCTCATGTTGTGTGTGCTCCCTGTGTGCTCTTAAGGGAAATTGTACTTGATGCAGAGAGGTCTGCATCTGGAAATACTGAGCGCATCCATTCGTATTCCAAGTGCACATCCCTCTCCAGTGTCAGTGGTGAGGATTCATGCTCCTTGATTACTGGCCCAGCGTGGGGATGATACTAGTGGTGCCCATCACATACTGGCAGCAGTGGTGGGTGTCGCAGCCAGCACAGCCTAAGTCAAGGCATTAGTAAGACATGTCCTGCATAAAGGTCAGGGTCAAGACTCCAAAGCACAAGGTGCTGGCACTAAGCAAAGGGAACATTGTTAAGATAACTTTCCCCCTGAGGCAGCACTGCTGCTAGTAATCCATGCTGCAGTGTGAGCCCTTAGGTCATGGTGAAAACAATGTAATGTTTCTTACTCCCCAGTGACTTTTTTATGATCTTCAGCCTTCTGCAAATTGATGAGAGCCCAGGAACAATGCTACCAGATGTCTGAAGGGCTAACAGGATATCCCTGGAGTACATAAAGCCCATTCTTAAGAACTGCACCATAAAAAAGAAGAATCTGAACTGCAACAAACTAATTAATTAAAAATGGGACAACATCCTTTTATAAATGAATAAAACTAATATCATTAGTTAAATGTTATCAATTAGGATAAAAATATTCTTTTAATCTGTTTGGACATTTTATGCTCCCACCTCCTTTATTTATGGGTATGTTTATTAAGTTCCTTAATTCCTTCATTATATAGCCCTGGTGCAGCCATTCACAATCTGCTTTCTTCCTTTAAACAATTTTGGCCTTATGTCTTTGGAGGTATGTAGTCAAAAGAACTGTAAACAGCACCACTGAGCTTGATTGACTTTCTTGTATCATTTTCTTCTTATGCCTGCTAACCATCAGCACTCCTGTTTCCCAGATTGCTGATTCATTCCATGTATTCCACTTTGAGTGGCAGCTAGCCATGTGAGCCATCATCCTGGCATCCAGCAGAGATTGTACTGGACCATGCACCGCTGCGGTAGTTTGATGATGGCATTCCATAATACCATGTGCCAATTTCCAGCTACAGAACATATCTGGGCTGCTTGGAGGACCCACTTATTTAGGTCTCTGTACTGTTCTTCCTATGACACTCAGTCTCCACTAAGTTTTATTATTGCTGTAGACCAAGATACCATCTCCACTGAAGATGGCTGAGTCAGCATCAAGCACTCGCTTGAAGAATCCCCTCCTGGTTCCTGCAGCACCACTAATGAAACCCGTACTGTCTCTCACAGCAATTTCTTTCTGTCCCTCTGAGTCATGGCACCATTGATTGATTGAAATGTTATTGGTTCATTTTCAACTGGTCAACAAGCACCTACTTGATCAGTCTAGAAATGACCTAATTATAAAAAATCACATTTACTTGTGTATGGTGTCTGCAAGGAGCATCCCTCCACTTCCTTCCCTGGTCAGCATCCCTACTATCACTGAGCTGCAGTGAATGGGTGAGCACAAGTTTGACATTGCAGGCGAGCTTTCTCTAGATCAAAAGTCACGGAAGTGAAGCAAGGATAGGGTACTTTCTAAATAGCTGGAAATTAAGTTGTGCAATGTTGATAATTTGTTATGGAGATGACTGAGTTTATTCTGACTTACTGTGGTGTGGGTGCCTTGCTGATGATTACTTTGGGGAAAGCAAAAGAAGTGACGCAATTACAAATAATTACTGTTTTTTCTGTGGTAGTAGTTATTGCTTGGAAATGTTGAACTTGCCATACCTCTCAACTGTTCAGAATTTCACAGAATGTCCAGATTTTTAAGTCATCCTTTTGGTCTTTTCTATCTAAAATTTGCATTTTTCTGGTAAATCATTGAGAAGCATACCTCGCAGATGTCCAGATTTTCACAGAATTTCCAGATTTTTGCCTCATATTTTTGGTCTGTTCTTCCTAAAATTTGTGAATTTCTGGCAAATCACTGAGAACTGAAGTCACAAAATAATGACATACATTTGAGTTTCAGATTGATATCCTTCAGAAAATGCATGCTAACATAAATCCTGTTATTCTAGCAACTTTCTAGGTTTGTAAAAGCAGTATTTTAAATCTGTCTGTATTTTTGAGTCCCCCTATTATTTTAGGCTTTGTCCAGATTTGTTGTGATAAGAGGTTGAGAGGTATGTTGAGAAATGAAGTCACTAAATAATGACATTTGACTTTGAATTGAGCCCAGTTGGCATAATGGTTAAGGTCCTTGCCTCCCATGTACAAGGCACAAGTTTCAATCCTGACCTGCGGCTAATGCCTGTTTTAGAGTTTGCATGTTTTCCATGTGTCTCTGTGGGGTTCCTCCCACCTCTGAAAAAATGCTGAGTCTTTTCATTTCAAACTCACCAATGAAAGGAACTGTGAGCAGCAGCACAGACACTACATGGAGCCCTCTGTGGGGAAAAGTTGTATAGACCAAATGCTTTGGACATTTACTGTGGTGCACAGTATCCTCAAGATAGAACATGGATCGCAGATTGCATGTCATGGCAAGGTTAGTCACTGAACAGTGTAAAATATGCCTCTAGGTGATTTGGTCATGTTGACTAATGTTGCCAAATGGTCATGGATATTTGCCAGTAATAAGTGGGTTGAGGACCTGTCCTACTTCAACCTATGCCAGAAACCCATGCTATTGATGGGAGGGGTGTATGTTCCCCTACTGTGTGCCTGCCACAGAGCCCAGCAGCCCTGGGTTAATAAGCTATTGACTGGCCAGTTTCGGGGTGAAAGCTGCATGTAAAACCAATCAACTGCCAAACATGAACTAAGAATTGCTACACTCAATGTAAGTTCACTGACAGGACATAGCTTGGAAGTGATGGACATGATGGTATGGAGGAGGCTGGACATCCTAGGTATCCAAGAGACAAGATGGAAAGGCAGTGCAGCAAAGAAACCTGGCTTAGGATCCAGAGTCTCCTACTCAGGAGAAGGACAGTCTAGAAATGGTGTGAGAATTGTGGTGAGAGAGAGGCTTCAGAAGGCAGTGGGGGATATCATCAGAATTAGTGACAAACTCATGGCAGTCAGACTCCAGGATAATGATAGGGCAGTATTCATAATCTCAACTTATGGCCCACAGCAGGGTTATGATAGTGAGGAAAAGAGTGCATTCATACAGCAGTTGCAGAACCTACTAGAGAGAGCAGTACAACTTGAATTAGTGTTGATAATGGGTGACTTGAATGTACATATTGGGACAGACAGAACAGGATATGAGGGCAGTCTTGGTTCACATGGGTGGGGGCAACAAGAATAGAGAAAGAGAATCTATTTAGAGCTCTGTCTGGCAAATGGATTGATAGTAGCCAGCACATGGTTTAGAAAGACATACAGTCACAAGATCACATACAAGAATGGCCAACATGAAACTCGGATAGACTTTCTCCTAGTAAGGAAAGGGCAGTGGGGTAGAATCACAGTGATTGCAAAGTCATCCCCAGTGAAACAGTTGGCCCACAGCATAAACCACAATCAGCTGCAAGCAGTGGTCAGAGAAGGTTCTAAGGTCAACAGAGAAAGAGTCTGAAGAACTGGAAGTTGACTAGAGAAAAAGCATAAAAGGTCAACAAATTACTCAGGGGTCTAACACTTCAAGAAGAGGAGGAAATTGGTGGAGTTGAATGGCAGCACCTCAAAATAGCATGTGTGTGGACTACAGAACAGATATGTGGCTGAGCCAGGCATGGAAATAAGGTACATAAGGAAAGCTAATGCTGGAATGCAGAAGTCCAAGAAGTCATCAAAAGAAAGAAGGAGTGCAGGAAAAAGTGTGAGATAGAAGACAGACCAGGCTAGGAAGGAATACTGGCTGACTAACAAAGTAGCTAAGAAAGAAGTTGCAATAGCAAAGAACAGGGCATCAGAGGCACTCTAACAACTTCTGAAAAGTGACTCAGCAGGTGGCACAAAGAAAGTATATCAGGTTGCAAGAAAAAGACAGAAAGATAAAGAATACAGTCAGATACCCTTCGTAAAGGATACCAGCAATAACCTGCTCACTAGTCTGCAGAACATTAAAGACAGATGGAAGGAGTACTTCCAGCAACTTCTGAATGAAGAAAACCCCACAGAAGCTGTACTGACCCAGACACAACCCATGATGAGAGAAGAAGAGGAGCCCACCCTAGAAGAAGTAAGAATAGCACTAAGGAAAATAAAGTCTGGGAAAGCAGCAGCATCAGATGACGTCACAGCAGATATGATAAAGATGCTGGGTGCGAATAGGGGAGAAATGACTCCTAATGGTACTCATAGCAGTGTGGAAAAAAAGGTGTATCCCAGATGACTGGAGAATAAGCAGACTTGTGCCAGTGTACAAGAACAAAGGGGAGATCCACAACTGTGAGCAGGACAGAGGCATCAAACTCCTGTCACATTGCATGAAAGTTCTGGAGAGGGTGATTGATAAACGGATAAGCAGAGTAGTAGAATGTAAGATGGGAGATGAGAAGTTTGGCTTCAGATCAGGATGCAGCACAAATGACCCGATGATTGCAGTAAGACAGATAGTTGAGAAGAAGCTAGGGATGATGAAATAGTCCAACTGGGCATTCCTAGACTTAGAGAAAGCATATGAAAAGGTCCCAAGAAAGGTTATTTGGGCAATACTGCAGTGATTTGAAGCCTTAGAAACATTTGTAGAAATAGTGCAGGCTATGGACAATGACCCAATGACTTAAGTACAAACAGTGTTTGGTTTCACAGAGAGGTTCTCAGTGGGAATGGATGTGCACCAGGGTTCATCTCTGAGCCTACTGCTGGTCATATTTTTGATGAACTACATTAGCAAACAGGTTAGAGGGACCAGATCAATGAAGCTGCTCTATGGAGATGATGTGGCATTACAGGCAGACTCTGACCAAGAACTTCATCAAAGGATAGGGGAAAAGAATGCAAAACGTAAGACTCGTGGGATGAAACTAAGTACAGATAAAACAATAGTAATGGAAGCAAATTGGGGAAATCAGGAGAATATAGGAAATGAGATAGAAGGGAAGGTAGTGGAACAGGTTAATGGCTTTAAGTATCTGGGAAGGGTGGTTTTGGAAAAGGGAAGTCAGAATGAAGAGGTCAAAGCAAGAATCAGAAGTGTTGTAGCCAAATGGCATAGAGTGTCAGGTCTAGTATATGACAGAAGAATGCCAAAGAAGGTGAAAGTAAGGTATACAAAACAGTGGTGCAACCAGTGCCACTATAGTGGTACAGAAACCTGGGCTGTAAAGGCAGAGCAGATGAGAAAGCTAGAGGTGATGGAAATGAACTGCCTGAGAAGCATAGTAGGATGCACATTGTGGGACAGATGCAGAAATGAGGACATAAGAGCAGAAGCCAAAGTAGCTCTAATTGCAGAAAAAATCAGAGAGAACAGATTACCAACAGGCACATGTGCAGAAAAGCAGAAGACAGTCTGGTGAAAAAGAGTTAGGACAGACAGGAAGAAGGTAAGAGGAAATGAGGGCATCCAGCAAAGAGCTGGATGGATTGTATGTGAGAAGATCTGTGAAAGTCAGGCATGAGTGTCAAAGAAGGCAGGAGTGCAGCACTGAATTGAGAGAGATGGCGATAGATAACACGATGCCCCAACCTCATGTAGAAAATAGAAAGAAGGGGGTTGATGATGATGATGATGATGATTTGACTATCAGACTTCATGTCCTTCATAAAATGTATGTTTATGGAAAACCTGTTACAGCAATTTTCTAAGTTTATAAGATGTCTCCAGTTTCGGTCTTTGTCCTCCATTATATTTGGCTTTGCCCAGAACTCTTTCACTAAGATGTTGTATGATATGGATATAAGATTAGTGAGATACTCTGTTTTTTCCCAGGCTTCACAAATCCTAGTTTGTTTTTATTTAATTTTGGGGCTAGTTATTTTCATTTCCTCACTTGTACTATCAGAGCCAGATCATGGTCAAATGGGACCCTAGACAGGATAATGGATCAGGCCCCTTCCAGCAGTGCCCACTTGGGAGTACCCTCTACCTCCAGCCACTCCAGTGTCCCATTACTTTGATATTTCTCTCCACTTACATAAACACTGTTCAAAACTGTCAGTGTGCATACTATTTTTTTCCTTACTTCTAAAATGATTAGAGTTATTTAAAACATTAATTTCAAACTTTATAGCACAAACACTAATAGCCATTTGCTAAACAAAGCAATATGGTCTCACAATGAAAACAGACTTAGCAGGAACAGTAAGCTTTTCTGCCCTTTAAATTCACATTCAGTGAAATGGCATTGAATCCCACATTCAAAGAAAATATATCTGGCCAGTGGTGGATTAAGTTTATCACTTGGCTGTTTTCAAACCATAGGCCCCTTGCACACATTTTAGGACCATGCATGCATGCATGTGTTCTTTGATGCACCATCCTGATTGTATTAAATTATATTCCTTGTATAATACAGCATAACTAGTTTGTGAGTTTTCAATTTATAGGTTTGAACATTTTTCCAGTAAGCAATGAAACAAAACATATGAACCAATAATGGTGAAACTATTACAGAACATTTCAACCACAAAAAGCCACTCAACCTTCTGTCATTACAATCCACCAATTTCAGTCAATACACACAATCTCTGCAGAAGTAAAAGTCATCTGAATAATTCCACATTAAGGAGATCTATAACAAATGAAAATGTTGCTGCTGGCAAAAAACTTTACATTTCAGTATTTCATGTACAAATTCAGTGCATGTGGTCCTTGAAGAATAAACTGCCCATGTTATGTTTAAAAAAAAACATTTGGTAAGCTGGTAATATTGTAATAGGGCAGTCAAATTAGCAACGGGTTCATACTTATGAGGCAATTCATCCAAAGGAGGACACGCTTAGGAGTGCAGTACACCCACCCACCCTTAAAGAGCACTGTAATATCAGCACTTCATTTACATGGTGTGGGAGTAGAACCCACAACCTGCTGCACCAAAGGCAAGTGTACTACCTGTTTTGCTACTAACACTGCTTTTAAAATTTATAGCACAAATACTGATGATGGCCATTTGCTAAACAAAAGAGTTACACATGGAAAACAGACTTAGCATGGACAACAGTAAACTTCTCTTCCCTTGAAACTCAACATACCTTGAAAATGCACAGGAAAACATCATGCCTTGAAAATGTACAGAAACAAAACACTCCTTGAAAATGCACTGGAACTCAACATTCTTAGAAAATGCACAGAAACTTAACAGTTCTTGAAAATGCACCTGGTAGTTAGTGTAGAAGATTCAGGCTCTAGGGTTCTGTATTCAAAGTACAGGGTTTGAGCTGCCTGAATACGTTAACCAACCTCTCATCTCTAACAGAGGCATTTCTCTCTCTCTCACACACACACACACACACACACACACACACACACACACACACACACACACACACACACACACACACACACACTCTTATCCTGTTTGGAATGACAATTCTCTCATCTGCATAATAAATCCAAATTGGAATGACCTGTTTGGAATGGCAATTCTCTTGTCTAAAATCTAAATCAGAGCTTGTCTTTTGAAAATCCCACACTCTTCTCTAAAAAACGTGCATGTGTCTTTAGGACATTATTGCACAAGTGCTACTACAGACTCACACTGCTTGCATCCTTGAAGAAGAATGTAAGTTTTTGTGACAGCCCACTGATCAGTGAGCCCCACCAAAGCCAGTGGGCCCTAGGTGACTGCCTAGGTCACCTAGTGCTGGATCCGGATCTGTGTAGTATAATGTGTGAGCTTCTGTTCTTCATTTAGGCTATGCTTATTCATACAGCTACCAGGGTAGTCAGAAGCTCAGAGTGGTTATATGCATTATTCAGTGTGAAGATGCAAAGATGCATCTTTGTTTCTCTGTGAGTTAGGCAAGGCAAGTAGGGATAGCAGGGAAGCAAGGTCTGAACACAGCTTGCCCTACAGCTATGAGTAATGTATTTTCAGCATTCTGATTTGTCTAACAGAAATAACGACTTGATCTAGTTTAAATGTTGAGTTTGAACCCTAGTAATAAATGTTACATTTTGAAAATATCAGCTTGTTGGAAAGTGAAAGGTGCTAACTGTATCTTACTAAGTGTTTGTATTACACTAGTACATGCTGTTGCACTACAGCAAGTTAAGAAATTATATCCACTTGCACACTTCATATGCCAAATATTATATATCAAACTGAATGCATATTTGTTGAGAGCACTTGTGTTGGATATTTTAAATACCTGATCAGTTGAAACCGTACAAAAATAGCTACCTAATTATACAATTATGTATGTGGATAAGGCAGTACTAACTTTGTACTCTCTAACACTTGTGTATTTCAGGTGTTTTTCTAGCACTATCTATTCTAGCTGAAGTTTTAAAACAACAGACTCAAGTACTTGACTGCTTCCTTGAGCTATGTCTGTTGGATTCTTTAACTTGTGAAAAGCTAGTGATATTAGCATGAACAACTGTGTGAGTAGCTGACTTAGTTGCAGCAAACAGTTTTTTTTTTAAGTTTGTTCTACTTAATTGATTATTCAGGCTCCTTACTGACATGCTGCCACTATTAACTCTGAGTGCTGACAGAAAAAAATATTGAAAATCTGGGAGAAGTGCGAATGTTGAGCAATGCTCTTCTCCCTTAAATTTCTTTTTTTACAGGGGACAAGCCCCTGTCACCCCTGATGTGGTGGGGAAGTGCCCTATATACCCAAACTTATATATATCAACTCTGAGATCGCCATACCGCAGAGAAAATGGAATATTTTGAAAAATGGCCATCTTAGACTTGGTATATGAAAATCCACTTATTTCAACTATTCTGTCTCCATCTTTTAGGACTTTGGTTACAGATTATTCATAGTTTCATAGGTACTTAGTATTTTATTGATCTGGGAGGATCTTAAGAAGCCCAGCCATACATTCCCATGTTAGTATTTGGCTTTTTTTATATTTTGCATACCCAGAGATGGGCTGAACAAAGATATGTTGAGACATTTAAATGGCTTCTCTATACATGAGGGACATAAGGGCCTTGCAAAACACTGTTAGTGTAACTTCAGTATAATAGCATTAGGTCCTAGTTAAAGTATTCTCAAAATTAGTGTATTAATTACAGTGTTTGTATATTATTTTATTTTCATGTACCAATATTTTTTATTTTACAGCACTACTTATATATTATAGTGTTCAGACCAAATTTTGATCTATAGATGTGTGTACTGTTTTAAGTTATGCCTTAAACTGTACTTCCAGAAATATTAATATAGAAATGTTTGGGTGACGTAAGTATATAATGAGTTTGGTTTGTAAATGCTTGTGTAGCATTACACGAATGCCATTGAGGACTATGTTTTTGGCATTTCTTGTAGCTAATTTTAACTACTGCCCTAACACCCTAACAGAAAGATCAGTTCTATTAACAAACTTATCGGAGTTAACCCTTTATGAACAGTCTTTTTCACAAAACTGAGGCTTACAGTTTGGAGAAGCTTATGTAATTCGCTTTCAATAATTTGTTGCAAATACATTTTTGCTAGTTTGTAAAACATGTCATATATATATCAGAAATGAGGATATCTTTACCTAAGGATTTTTGTCTGCCTTTTACAAAACTACATGCACGATCTTCTATTATTGATGGAATAAAGGGTTTATATTAACCTCACTCAGGCTTATGACACAATAAACCATAATTCACGTATGAGTGAATTAAGAAATTTGGCTTATGTGATCATTTCCTAAGAATAATTTATAGTTGGCTTAATAAACACAAGAGACTGTTGAGACTGATGGTCATATATATATGAATTCTAGCCTTTATCCTGGGGTGTACCACAGGGATATCCTCTTGATCCTTTTGTTTCACTTATTTATTTATAAGTGATCTCATTTTTTGATCAAAACATTCCTTGTAATTTCTACAGAGACTGACTGAATATGACAGAATTCATAATGTTAGATGGTTCAAAGTCTGGAACAAATGCATTGCATAGATTTATAGATATTTTAGGGTGACTAATTCTCATGTCCATTCTTGCCTTGCCAGTACCTTTCCTTAGTCAGCACCTTTCTCCAGGCCAGTCATAGCTGTTAATCCTGGAGAAAATTTGTAGATACCCATCCAGTCAAAATAGTGAGTTGCATTGATTAACGTGCATGGGAAGCTTATTTCAGATGTCTGGGAGGTGCTAGGTTATAAACCTATTACTCCATCATGTTTTATTTATTTGTTGAAAATGATAAATGAATAGAAAATATCATTAATGAAGGGCAACAAACTGATCTTTACTAACTAGGTCCTAGAATTTAAAAATTAGGATGATAAGAGTTTGGGATATACATCTATATCTATATCTATATCTATATATCTATATTTATATCTGTGTACGTATATATGGATGTAATATGTATGAGTGAACACTCAGACGTAATGTTCTTTTTTGCTTTTTTTCTGCCTACTGACAGCTCTGTGTATGAGATCGTGGTACAGCAAGGTCTGGTGATTTGCCTTTTCCCCTGCTGTTGTGTGATCTAGGGGTTGGTATTCATAATTAACATGGGGGGTAAGGGGTGCAGGGGGGAGATGCCCCTGCAAAAAAATAGTGTTTTTGTGTGTGTTTTTTGTTTTACATGTTCAGTCTTTTTAGATTGTTCAAAAAAGATCAGTGTTTTGAGCATATGGTATTATATGAGGCTCTCTCTCTCTCTCTCTCTCTCTATATATATATATATATATATATATATATATATATATATATATATATATATATATAATATCCATCAAACTACAACCCCTTTTTCACATTTTTTGCACATGGGATCAGGGTTTTACTTCAACAGTAACAATCACTCAGAGCCAATGTTTACACTGCCAGCTGGCTAGCCCTGCCACAGTAATTATTTAACACCACACACACGCTCACACTTATGGACAATTTAGAGTGTCCAGTCCACATACTGCATGTCTTCATAATGTGGAAAAATACTGGAGCAGCAAGAGGAAACCCACATAAACACAGGGAGGACATGCTGACTCCACACAGAAGGTACCCCAGCTGTGAATCAAACAGAAGAACCTCTTTACAGGTGACAGCACTATCTGGTGTGCTGCTGTGCCACCCTGAATATATATGTTTACAGTTGACATGAGAAAAAACTTTTTACTACTGTAAAAATAAGTGAATGCTGATGTGAGCAAATGTTCTGTTACACTGAGTTTCTGCTGGCAGCCTTTTGCCCTGGATCGTTTTGCAAGGGAATTTGCCCTTATCCTGCTACTTTGTGATCTCATTGTTAGTGTATATATAATTCTTAGGAGGTGTCTGTGTTCACTCTTATGAGTGTTTGAGTCTTCACAGTTTGCTGATACAATATATAGATATATATGCGTACTGAAGGTATTCAGAAAGATTTGTAATGATGTAGTGCTGCACTAAATAACACAGAAGAATTACTGTGTCACTGCCTTTAGATTATTACTTATAAATGATGCCCAGCATAGCACCAACATACCAAGGAATGGGTGACTGCAGCCATATTAATATCAGCCACCTCATAACTGCATTGTCCATGCTATGAGTGGACATGTGACTGGAGAGACAAGGAGGCACAAGAAAGCTGCATGCTGGGTGCTATGTGTATTCACACATACAGTTAAGTGCCACATAGTTGTAAAAGGGGTACTCTGAGCTGGCCATACAGGACCACCTTATGTGTCATCTCAATTTGTCATGTAAATAGGGAGAAAAAGGAGGAAATGGGGAGACTGTAAAGCTAACCAGTGGTGGCTCGTGCTATTGGACTGCAGGACTGCAGCCTCCCTCCCAGCTAAAAAATCAAAATAAAAAATCTCGGAACTCACACATGCCAAAATAAAAATTCTGGAACTCGTGCATCTGTGCATGGAAATTCAGATCCAGACTGTGTTTAACCAGTCCAGATTCGGAATAAGGCAGCAGTCTACAAATGCCCCAGAAGTCTATGCAGTTAAATCCACATAGACTGGGAGGGGGTCAGATTGCAAGGTCTGCTGTCTGTGCATCTGAACGCATAGATTCAAGCAGTGCATACATGCGTACTCAGTCAGCATTCCAGATGCGTACTCAGTCAGCATTCCGGATGCATACTCAGTCAGCATTCTGGCATGCCATGAGAACACGCTTGCTGCTTAACAGGGAACTGAGGACTGGTGAATTACAACTGGCTGGCTTAGCAGGGAACTGAGGTTGTCAGAAGCTGCTTGCTTTGAATGGGGAAATAGGACTCTGTATCGGAAGATCAGAGCACACTTTCAGGTACTAGATATGTGTGTGTGTGTGTGTGTGTGTGTGTGTGTGTGTGTGTGTGTGTGTGTGTGTGTGTGTAAGAGTATTTCAGTTTCAAACCCTCAGCCTTGGCTACATGTAGCAAGAACCTGAATTCCCTACCCACCACCACTTGTGAAAAGCATTCAGAATTTTGCCTCATATTTTTGTTCTGTTCTGTTCCTCATATACTGTGTGGTTTTCTGGATTTTCACACATTTGAATTTCAGGCTACAGCTGTGGTGGTGCAGTGGTTAGCATTGCTGCCTCACAGCAAGAGGGTCTGCTGTTCGATTCTTGGCTGGAGCACCTTCTATGTGGAGTCTGCATGTCCTCCCTGTGGTTCATGTGAACTTTAAAGACATCCAGGTAGGTGTGTGCATGTGTGGGTGTGCCTTCTTTGAAAGTCGGGTGCCAGGCTGGCAACTTGACACTGTAAAAATTCACTGCAAATCATGAGCAGACTGAAGTTCTGCTGTGGTGACCCCTAAGTTGTAAAAGCTGAAAGACTTTATTCTTCAGAAAGTACATGGTAACACAAAACATTTTATTCTAGCAATTTTATAAGTTTATAAGATCAATATTTGAAATTTGTCCATATTTTTGGGGCTGTATTCCCCCATTATTGGCTTTGAGCAGTTTGTTTTGTGCTAAGAGATTGAGAGCTATGGGGAGATCTGAATTCACTAAATGAAAGCCATTTAAGTTTCAGTCTTCCTGTCTTTCAAGAAACAGCTGATTTGGCATAAGGGTATGTTGCTCTGACTGTGGTGCACAGGGTCCTGGGTTCAAGCTTTGGCAGTGAAATGCATGGTGGTAGCACAACATTTTATTCTAGCAACTTTCCCAGGTTATACAAGCAGTGTTTAAAATTTGCCCCTGGTTTTGGGGCTTTTGTCTCCCCCCAAATAAATATTGGCTTTTTCCAGATTTCTTATACTCCTGTGCTGCAAAGTTGAGAGATACAGTTGAGTGTCGAGTGGATTTTACATGGAGCTAAAATCTTCAGGGGAAGAGAAGTTTAGTGCTGCTTATGCTGAGTCTGCTTGCATTGTTAATAGCACAACAGGTGGTGTACTTGCTTTTGATACAAAAGGCTGTGGATTCTACTCCCCCAGTATGTAGATAAATTGCTGATACTGTAGTGTGTTGTACTTTTAAAGGGGGTGGATGCTGCAGTCCTGAGAATGCCCTCTTTGGCAGAGATACCTAGTAACTATCAACCTGTTATCAGTTTGCCATCCGTACCCTATTGTAATATTACTAGCTTATCATTTTTAATGTAACATGGGCAATTTATTCCTCAAGGGCAACATACACTTTATTTGTAGATGAAACAATGAAATGTAAAGTTGTTTGCTAGCAGTAACCTCTTCATTAGTTACAGATCTCTTTAATGTGGAATTATTTAGATGACTTTTACTTCTGCAGAGATTGTGTATATTTACTGACACAGGTGGATTGTAGAAGTTTGAGTAGACTTTTATGATGGAAATGTTCTGAATTGGGCAGCTTTGCCATTATTGGTGCATTCATTTTGTTTCATTGTTTACCGGAAAAATGTTCAAAACAGTAAATTTAAAACGCTCTCTAACAGCTGTACTGTGTTATACAAGGAATATAATTTAATACAATCAGGGTGGTGTATCAAATAACATATGTATGTTTCATGTGCAAGGGGCCTATGATTTCAAAACAACACAAAGTTAATCTTTATCTGCCACTGGCCAGATGTATTTTCTTTGAATGTGAGATTCAATGTTGTTTCAATGAATGTGAGTTTCAAGGGCAGAGAGGTTTTAATGCTAAGTCTATTTTCAATGTGACACTGCATTGCTTTGTTTAGCAGATGTCTATTAGTGTTTGTGCTGTAAAATGTAAAATAAACCTTTTAAATGAAATCCAAATCATTGTAGGAGTAAAGCAGAATGAACATTACAGTGTTAATGGTAAATGGGGTGAAATAGCCAAGTAATGGGACATTGGAATGGCTGCAGGAAGGAGGCTACATTTGACCATGATTTGTGAGGGGGGGAAGGGCTACAAACTCAAAGACTGAACTATAACTCTCAACTGTCCATACTTTTACAGAATGAATAGATTTTTGCTTCTTATTTTTGGTTTGTTCCTCATAAAATTTGTGTTTTTCTGGCAAATCATTTAGGAATTAAGTAACTAAATAATGACAGACATTGAGTTTCAGACTTCATACCCTTCAGAAAACTGCATGCTAAAGTAAGACCTGTTATTCTATTAACTGTCTAAGTTTATACAACAGCAATTTTTAGTACTGTCTTTATGATCCCCCATATATTTAGCCTTGCCCAGATTTCCTGCATTAAGAGGATGAGAGGTACGCGCAAATAAATCACTTTATAGAATTGAGTATATCCACACCTCTCAACTGTCCCCAACTTTGGCTTAAAATTTTGCTCTCCTCCTAAAAATCCCTCCGCAAAATGGCAATTTTGGAAGAAAATGTGGAGGGTTTACAATTAAGAAATAATTGTAATGATCCGAGTAATAAATTACTTTTATTTCAAAATGCATGTAGATTCTCTTATTTTGTCAGCTGCTCAACTTAACAGTACTAATATTAAAAAGTGTCCCTTCTTTGACAGGTTCCCAGCTATATTGTGTGGCTATTTTATATTTTTGCATCACATTTTTGGTCCGTTTTTCATAAAATTGTGGTTTTCTGGCAAATTAATGGCAAATCATTAAAAATTAAAGTTAGAAAATAATGACAGACATTTGAGTTTCAGATTTTATACCCTTCAAAAAATTCATACTAATGCAAGACCTACTGTTCGATTATCTTTCTAAGTTTATAAGAGCAATATTTAAAAATTGTCCTTATTTTTGCCCCTTTGTCCCACTTCTGTTTATGGCTTTATCCAGATTTCTTGCTCTGAGGTTGAGAGGTATGAAAGATGTGCCAGGGCTATCACCGTCAGCCAGAGACATTTCAAATTGTGACATGGTTGTTGCAACCCACTCCCCCATGCAGTAACTCTGGATGTGTCCAAGCAAGGCAAGGAGCAGTTGCGCAGTGTAAGTGTACAGATTATCCCCCTATCCAAGGTAGACACAAGTGCTACAGTGGCTTTTCATCTGTCCTTGATTTTGCAGAATGTTCTGGTTTTCTGTCATATTTTTATACTGTTGACTTATGCTTATTATTCATAAAATGCATGTTGTTGCACTGCCTGTTGCTCTGTGTTTAAGTAGCAGTGCTTTAAGGTAAGCTTGTCTGAGATTGTAAGATGCAAATGAGCTTTAATAAGCATTCTGTTAAAGAATTACCAACATTGAAAGCCTTTTTTTTGTTGCCATGCAGAGAATATTTAAATAACTAGATAATGTATAAGCCTTAGGTATTGAAATGCATATGACAGTATTTGTAATAAAGGACAGCATTACAGTATTTTCAGAAGTTCACTGCATTTGTTGGAGACTTGCAGTCATCTTTGCAGGCTTTACCCGTAAACTAAACAGAATGCCAGTCTAGCATGTGTGGTCCATAACCTGTGCAGTAATCGTTTAAGCAATTTATCTTGAGCTTGTTTCTTGTTTGCTGTTCATTTTTTACTTTGACCATGTTTTCCCCATGAAACAAGTAGATAGTTGTTGACAGGCAGCAGGTCTTTTTTGGATAAGAAACATTTTTACATGTGGGGCTATCACAGATATTGCAACTTTCAGCATGTTACTTGGTACTTTTATAAAGCTGAATATAAATTATAATTAGAACTGCAGTGCAAGGAGAAGTTGTTTGAGTTGAGTGCTGCTTGTTTTATTATACTTGATTTTGACTGGCATTCCAATAATGTATTTAATAAGTAATTTATTTTTTCATGCCTCACAACTTTTTTGTTTCCATGTAGATATTAAGTAAGCTGTCATGTAGCCAATGCATTGAAATATTATTTTCTTTTACACTTCATTTTGTCTTGATTGGACTCTCATAATGATGGTTTGGCACCCAGGGCAGCGCAATTAATTAAAGTCCCAGTTTTTATAGTTTTGAGCATAGCTCTGCCCCCTTTCTAGTTGGTCACACCCCTTCCCATTGACCCCACCTATTCAACTGTTTCCTGCAGTCCCCATTTGATTTGAAGTCACCAGCCCCCACTGAAAGTAACCTGAAGGGAGTATAAGCTGAGTGAAGAAAGGCATTTTTTATGTGTCACAGGTGCCAGTTTTCCATTTCTTTAAGATAGGTAAAGAGAGAAGAAAGCAAAGAACACTTGAAAGGGAAGGCTAGAGGGCATGTGGCAGGGGCAGACAAGCAAACGTTCATCACATGCAGTGCCTGACATGGGAAGAATGGACACAAGAGGTGAGAGTAACAGTGGAGAAAGACAGACATACAGAGGGAGGACTACTGATAATGGGACAGATTGGACAACAAGCTGGTAGTGGGGAGGGACACATTAGGAAAGGGAGCCAAACAATGGTGATAGGGAAGGATATGGAAGGCCTGCTTATCTGGCCATGACAGTAACCCATCCTGCTGAAAATCATTGCCATGGCTGATATCATGGGTGAGCACCAGCTCTGATTTCCTAACAGAAGGGTCCTGCTGGCTGTATGACTCTATTTGACATACAAGTAAATGCACCAGGGTGTCACTGTGGGCTGTTCCCACCCCTTGGCCATAACCAGCTATCAGACTTTTGCTGAGTAACTCAGGGAACCCCATCTGGGCCAGTCTTGTAGGAGAAGCCTCAATCACCTTCCTGAGAGGTGGCCACAGAGGCCATGAGCAAGCTTTACAGGTCATCTTCCTCAAGGTGACCTTCATTCCTCCTGTAGAGAGGCAGGCAGATGGGCTGGTAGTGACCCAGCAGGAGGCTTGTTGGCCTGGTGCAGATGCAGCTTACTCTCACTGCACTTCATCCTTCACTAGAGCATACCTGTAGAAAGAGGCAACAAAAAGAGAAAAAGGAAAAATAACAAATTATACAGTGACTGGCCATTAACATTTGAAAACAAGCGTCAGCCCAACCAGTGTGACCATTGTAAATTGAGCAAATACCAATGGAAAAAAGTCCAGTCGCCTGGACTTTCTTCCATTAATTAATATACGTTACGAAAATTTTACTTTTCTTTCATTAACAAAAAAAAAAAAAAAACTTATAAAAACCAGAGTCTTCAAATGAATGAGAGAGATTTGAGAGAGACAAATACAAGGATACTCAGGTAAGGTATACAAAACTAGATAAACATTCCTGATTATCCTTATATTTTCTTTCTTTCTCTCGTCTCTGAAATCTCCAGATTTCATTTCTTTAATTAGAAAACAAAGCAAAAAAAGCCACTGAGATCTTCCTTTCTCCATTGCTTTCTTTACACAGCACTGATGTACTGCATAAGCGTGGGAATGTAAGTCCATATGCATGCGCAGTACATCATGAAAGCTCCATGATACCGGGGAAAATACGGAAGAGCACCACTGCGCCGTTGTATTAGGACATTATTTAAAAATAAATAAATAACATTTTTCCTAAATAATGTCATTGTCTAATAACAATAACCCATGGCTGGGTGTGGGTAATGCTGGATTTACCCACGGTTGGCTTTACCACACTAACCAACCATGGATAAATCCAGTATTACCCATACCCACCGTGGGTTATTGCTATATTAGTTCACATATGCAATACAGCTTTATTTTAATCAGCTGGTACAGAAATTTATTTCCTAAACTTACACTGCTACCTGTAGAGTCTGTTACATTTCCTTAGGCAGGGCTGTTCCACTGTAAAAAAAAACAACCCTCATACCTGGTTAAGACTTTGATATTCACAATAAAATAGACTATTAGTGATAAACTTAATGCAGAGAGTAACAGATAACTAAAGCAACAATCTGGCATCAAGAATGTAAAAGGTAAGATTTAATCAAAACCAACAACAAAGCTTTAAGGTATAACCCATTTTCGATGCCAGCTGGGTTAGTGACAGCTGCCGGGATCTCTGTAGGAGATGTAACCAGTCAGTAGTAGGATTTTCCACTACTATAGTACAGTGACACACACTGTTGTAAATGCCTTATTCGGTAGAACATATATGCATACCTGTTCTCCATATACATCAGGGCTGAGACAATGACAATCTGCACCACAATATTTTGTATTTCACCACCATGTTTGATTTTCACCACCATGTTTGATTTTATAATTTGTATATATAATGGCTGTCATTAGCATGTTGACACTCATTTCCATTCCATTTATCTGAGTTACACACCCTGCACTTCACAACTTACCTTGCTGTTTTACATAATGCTGTGCGTTACTTATTTCTGAATACTCCCCAGTTCTAGAAAGAAACAGGTTCTGCTCCTTTAATTTTTTAATTGTAAGCAGGCAGAATTAGAGTATGGACACCTCCATTCTGTTTCACCAAGTCTAAAACTAGTTGTGTGGCCTTAGTAAAAGGCTAGACTGTCTTGGTAGTAAGTCTTATTGAAATAGACTAAAAGTGATAAATTTGTACACACTGTCATATAGGGGACAAATGAGGGATATGATTATGGTATTTATGGCTAGTAAGGAGCCTTTACTACTTGCATGCCTTGGTGTACATGCTTTTAAGGTACACGGATACAAAACTCTTGTGAAAATATAAATAAATAAAATTGCAAGTATGTGGTAATAAGGTATGGTGTTTAAATATAATAATTTACAAAATGAGGTAAAAGACTGAAATGCTAGAAAATTTTAAGGTAAGTTTGGATTATTTTTTATGGTAATAAAATGTTAATAATGAATCATGGGAACTTTTAGGTGGGCTAATATGGTCTATGTACATATTTTGAACTTGAACCTGATTAGTGGTGAGCTATTGAAGGTGATGCATCTGTTTACATGGACTTCTCTTTGACAGTAATTCAATTTATTAATAATGCAGCCTTAACTGTGATTTCTTGAAGTCTTACAATAAAATGATTTGTGAAAGTATACAAGTGTAGTCACAGTAGCAATTATTACAAATAAAGAATTCAAGATTGAAGTGCTACAAGGTTGATGTAATTATTGTAGATTAAAAGCTGGTAGAAAAGGTGTGTCTTTAAAATTCTAAATTGGTCTGTGCACTGGCACACCTTGACTCTACATAGACAGGCAATTTTAAATGGTGCATTCTGCAAAAATAAATAAATAAATAAAAAAGGAGAGTTTTGTTTAGCTTAAGTTTTTGTGGTATTAATAGGTCCTTCACAGTGGTATAACCATGTAAGGATTTTTAGGTTAGCAAACCTATCATGAAGGTGATATGCCTCCTAACCAGATGCCAGTGCAGTTCATGCAGCTTGTTTTTTCTAGTTGTTACAATAAAAAATGTGTGCCAGTGTGCTACACTATGTACTGACTATGGCTGGTACAGTTCAGCTCAAGAAAGCTCAGAATAAAGTAGTCTAAAGTAATCTAGCATGCTGATGACTAGCATATGTGCTAAAATGATCAGTTATTCCTGAAGGGGAAGGTTTTTCCTCTGGTGAAGTTTTAAAAATGGAAACCATGGGTTTACCATTGTGCATAATAGTTTTCTAACTGTGCTAACACCTTCTGACTCACTTCATTGATTACAATAACTGCTGCATTATGCTTTTGTCGATGTAAAGTGACAAATATTTTTCTAGCTGCACAAATAGTGAGGAGTTTAACCAATCACAGAAGAGGTATAGAAAAACTTTAACTGTAGCAAGAAGGAGAGTGAAAAGGGGAAAGACAGAGAGCAATAAATAAAATCTATAGAGTCTCCAGTGCGTAGAGAAATGGGCAGAGAGGAAAGATCTCGCCATCTCTATCTGCTACCAATATCTCTGTTTCTATATCTTCAGCAAAGGATGTTACACTGTTGCCAGTGTTACATGCACCTGGCACTTTGCCTACTCTGTACGTTAGCAGTACTGTCCTTGTTCAACTATGCATTTTCACCAGGATTACCTACTCCGTAGCCATTCTCCTGCTCTAAGGAAAAGATGGTGAAGTTCTTGGAGAAGTCTTCCAAGCAGGTGATTCCCCAGAAAGGGAATTCAGTTCCAGAATAAAGGAGTCCATGTGCTATTTATGTCTTAAAATTCAAGAAGACCATTGATGGATATGGTCATTTCTTTACTTTGGAAATTGTGGAGGTGAAGAAATGTGGCTTTTTGTAGTATTATGTTTTAGCCACCACAAAGATTTAAAGCACTTATAAAGAAGTCATTGAGAAAGGCTATTTTAAAGCTACTGGAGACATCTGCATTGGTCCAGCCTATGGCTGAAAATGTGGACATGAAAAATCAGGAGGAAAAATGCAGGTACTGAATTTATTTTACAGACTTATCATCAGAGTGATATAAGTTGCTTTTTTTCAGTATTGCCAAGGCACTGCCCTCTTCCAGTACATATATAAACATAGTGAAATATGGATTGTATGGTCAAGGAATTATATTTCATCATTGCCCTGTTAATCCCACAGGTACCTTATCTGGCCTTTGTCAAAAAGCATCAGGAATCCTGACAGAAGAGCATGTTGGCCATAACAAAACTGAATCAGGCTTTGGGGGCCACCACTTTAAATTGCATTTAATTCTGTCATAGTCATCAAGTACCTGTTCATTAAGATTGTGGCTGTCTGGGACACTACACTTTGAATTAGTAAACTCCGTGTAACCACCTGATTAACAGATACACTAGACACTATTGTTCATTTATTTAGTTTATGTATTCTGGTTTGTAGAACTCAACATTAACTATTGGGATTGACAAAAGTGAATCCATTTCCATTTTCATTGGAGGCCTAGGAAGAGAATACCTAACAAACATTACTATAACATAAATTTAAGGTAACTGTACAAGAACAAAAAAATAAGTTTCAGTGCTATTACAATGAAAAGGTAATGTTATTTTATCGCTATATCAAAAGGACACACATACAGAACTATGGAGTGAGAAGGCTAGAAACAAAGCAAGTATAAAGTAGATGGCATTTATATTCCCATGTATATATGCCGTCTGCAAAACAAGTACAATGTAGATGCCATATACAGATGGGAATGAATGAAGTGAGTAAATGACACAAGAAGGGTACAGAATGCTTCCATGTTCACCCCCTGAACAACAGATTACTTCTACAACTTGTAATGTATATGACAGTTGCCATACATGCAGTTCATACTGTGATGCCCCTTCTCTGGGCTAGTAATCAAGGAGCCTCAATCCTCACAATGAGACTGGTGAGGGATGTTCAGCTGGAACAAAAATATATACACACAGTAATTTCAGATGCAGCTGTCCGCACCAAGCACAATTTCCATTAAGGACACACAGGGAACATACTCAGTCCGGGGGCTGATTTCCCTGTTCTCTATCCAGGCCCCCAGTAAGACTCCCCACTGGCACAGCTGTAGAGTTGAGCCCTCAGCCGAGTGCTCCAAGCCAAGTCCTTCACCACGCACTCTGTGAAATCAGTGCTCTGTGTCCCTGCTCCAAGTAGCTGACACACACACTCTTTGAGATTTGATTTTCACACACACACACACACACACACACACACACACACACACACACACACACACACACACACACACACACACACACCTGGGAAAGGCTGGCACAGATTTACCAGCTATGCCCCTCTGCCCAGACTTTAAGATAGATACTGCCACCAGGACAATCCAAAGCCAGCTACTCTAAGGCTCCTACAAAGGTATCCAATTATACTGAATAAAATTAATACTAATACAAATGGTAATGCTGACCAAACAGTAAGGCTTTAATGAGTGGTGAAAGTGTCACCAAATAAATATAAGTACTTTCAAAGGTTAAAATATTCCCTAAAAGACCAGACACAATGAAAAGTTTAAATATCTTTAATAATAAATAATAAAATAACATGAAAAAACTAAATATATATTTACAATAAACACCAGAGTTTTAATCACAGGAAATATTAAAAATAACACAGATGGATATAGTCATACAGATACAGAAAAACAGTACTTAACTAATCTCACTATATTTTCCTGACTGATCTAAAGAATTACTGTTTCCTACTTACTTAATAAAGCAAGGCAAAATGAAGTGGATGAGTGATCTTCCTTTGTCAGGTTTCAAAAACAGACTGCTGTGAGACTTCTGTCTTATCTAGTATTAAAGTATCATTACAGTGCTGGATTACAGAATAACAGCACATACATCTGTCACCTGACTTCTGGTTCCCATGCTACCCCTTTACTAGAAACTGATCCAGAATCTCACACATATGTGTTCTCATGCACACATATAGAGTTTTGCTAACATATGTAATAGCATCTGGAAGTGATAAAAACATGTCAAAGCTTCCACCCTTCCAGGGTAGCAATTAATTCACCCCTAAGGACAATATAGTAGGATTCCTCATCCTGCTTTTCACAGACATTTTGTCTCTGGCTGCAGTCAGAACTGTAAGATACAATCTTTATGGTCTAAACCAGTTAATTTAATTTCAAACTATTTTTCAAAATTAGCTGGACAGACATTAACCTCTTCTCTTCCAGTATCCTCTGTTACACTATATTCATTTCAGCAGTTACAATACAGTCTGACATACAGGTATATTTCTTTTCTGTCCAAGGGCACCCACTGTTGGTACATTTTTAACACAAGCAGCTTTGCAAATACATTTTCTACACAAGCGCCTGTACAAATCAGTTTGATATACAAATGACATACAATTCTTTACAAAACTCAAGCTAGCTATGTTGGCATATGTTACACATCCACTGCCTTACTTCTCGTGGCATAGCTGGCAATACCTCACATCATCACATCTCTCTCCCCCTTTGAAGACTCAAGCTAGTTTTTCAAGTGACCCTTGAGAAACGTGGATTGAGAGAAATGAGCCTGTCTTGGAATAAATTAACCAATACCTTGCTTTGAGAACCCATCTGCATTGGCATTGCTGACTCCACTACGGTGCTGCACTTTCATGTCATATGGCTGCAACCTTAGGCTCCACCTTAACAACTTGGCATTTTGCTGGATGGCTTGATGTAGCCATATATCCCCTCATACTCCTTCTGCCACCTACTTAGTACAAGGGCCTCTCTATCATGGTAAGGCTTCAGCATGTTAACATGGTACAATTTGTACTCCTGCCTCCTGCCTAGCAGGTTTACCATTTAGTTAACATCACTGACCTTCCTTACCACTTTGAAGGGTCCCTCCCAAGCTGTGTGCAGCTTATTGTGTCTGACAGGAATGAGAACCATAACCAGCTGTCCCACAACATACTCTCGGGCTTGAGCATTCCTGTCATACCAGACTTTTTTGTTGTTGGGTTTCTGACAGGTTCTCCTGGGCCAAGCCCATTAGCTCCCTAAGCCTTGTCCTGAGGTTTAGGGCATATGCCACAACAAACTCCTTGTGGGATTTACACTCACTCTCACACTCATCATAAATCAAATCTAAAGGCCCCCTCACCCTATGCCCATGCAACAACTCAAACAGTGGAAAACCTATGGATTTCTGGAGTATCTCTCTGTATGAAAACAGCAGATGGGGCAAATATTAGCCCCACTCTCTTAAATTGGTCTTAAAATGCCTGTAGCATGGTCTTTAGTGCAGAGTTTAACCTCTCCACAAAGCCATTAGTCTGGGAGTGGTAGGGGGTGGGCTTCAGGTGCTTCACCACACAGCACTCCCACAAACAAGCCAGCAGGTCTGACATGAAATTGGCACCTCTGTCAGTCAGTATTTCTCTCAGGAAACCTACCCTGCTGAAAATCTCTAACAAGGCATTTACCACCTTCTCTGCCTTGATGAAGGACAGAGTCACCGCCTCAGGAGTTCTAGCTGCATAATCTACTACCACTAGAATATACTTCTTCCCTGTGGAATTTGGGGTACTCAGAGACCCCACAATATCAATATCTACCCTCTAAAATGCCTTCACAATCAAAGACAAATGCATCAAAGGAGCTTTGATCTTATCTCCTGCTTTGCCTACTTTTGGCACTGCTCACAGGTCCTGCAGTACCCTGTTCCATCCCTTGCAATCCCATGCCAATAAAAGTTCTGCATAATACATCTCTTCATATGCTTTATGCTCATATGACCTGCAAAAGCCAAACGGGAAACAAGAAAAATTTTGAGCCTACAAAATTTCAAATGGAACTCAAATCCTGTAACTGGTCAAAGCTAAAGTACCTTCCCCTAGACGAGGCAGTGACTCTCTTTAATGACGCATTTCTTAACATACTTGACTCTCAGGCTCCAAAAAGGTCAATCAGAACTAAAATACGAATAGCACCATGGCTAACAACAGAGTCCAAATCCAAAATAACACTTAGAGATAAAGCATGGGACAAATGGCGCACTACCAAGTTACCACTAGATCGCATTAAATTCCAACAACTAAGAAATGAGACTAAAAAAGCCATCACACTTGACAAAAAAAACCTCCTTCTGCCATCTGCAACATAAACACCAAAACAACCCTCAGAAGTTCTGGGCAGGTTTAAATAATCTTCTCCATCCAGGTAAATACTCCACTCCTACCCCTGGGACATTATGTGGTAAAAGCCCAGAAGAAGTAGCAAATACCTTTAATACTTTCTTTACCGAGACTATTCAGTCCTTAGCCAACCAACTACCTCCCCCCTGCTCCACATTAAAAAATGCTATGCCCAAGTCACTACTCTCCTTTAACCTCCAGCCTGTCTCCACATCCTTTATCAGATCCCTACTGAAGAAGCAAAATCCAACTACCCTTTCTGCAGATCTACTCCCAGCTGAATATCTGCAAATAGCTGCAGATGTCATAGCCTATCCTATCTCGATCCTAATCAATAAAACCATAACAGAGGCCACCATCCCCTCAATATGGAAAATATCCTATGTTATACCACTCCATAAAGGTAGCTCATCCACAGAACTATCGAAGTATAGGCCAATAGCCATACTGTCACCACTTGCCAAAATCATGGAAAAGTGTGTGCACAAACAACTAATGTACTATCTCCAAGCACAAAACACCAACTCCACTCGAACACCAATGCCAAAAAGCCTCTGTTACTGTAATTTCGCCAAAATTACTGGAAACTTTTTTTAATAGATAGAATTTATTATAAAACTTGAAGTGTGTAACTTTTCATACACTTTTCGTCAGGGCTCCTGCCCCAACTTCATCAGAAAACAACAACCCACTGAGTGATGCACCTTTATATAGTTAATTGGAACATTGTTAATCAATGTGATTAGCATCAATAAAAATACACAAGTTGTTATTAAATCAGCAACACTATAGCACTAGTGTAACCTTCCTACAAGCCTACCTTTACTAAACAATGTTATTAATAGAAAATGTTAAAGTATTCAATTGTTTAAACATTTAAACGGTATACTGAATTAATTAATTAAAAAACGGAATGTATTAAACAATTAGTTTTGAAATATATTAAACAATACATTTCAAAGGTAATGCTGAGAATCTCTTTGTGCACCAGAATACAAAAACAATTACATTCATAATCCTGCATAAAATTGTTCATAAAGTTTTGCCTAAAATTTTTGACACTTTTACTATAAAAGTTTTAATTTTACACTAAACAATAAGCAAACTGACTAAATAGTACGTAGTGGTTAGTAAATAGTAATAAAACGAATGCAACAACTCACTTCCAAAGTGCAATCAATTTACTATGTTAAAATCTGAACGTTAAAACGTTAAATATTGATGTTTAATTATATTTGATTATAATATTTAATTATTTAATTATAATTTAATTATAATATTTAATTATAATATTTGGTTGTGATATTTAATGTTGAACATTGATAGTTAAGATTTAATGATTGAAATCTGGGAATCAATTTGTTATTTAAAACTGTTAAAAATTTTTTTAATTTTTAGAAATAAAAATATTAAATATTTAAAATGTTAGAGATATTTACTGATGATTTATTTATTTATTAATAAATATTAATAAATTAATTCTATTGGTTGAAACTGAAAAAATTAAAAAATTTTTAAATTATAAAATTGACTCATCTCTCTAAATTTTTCAGTCTTAAAATACATTTAAGGGAACACATCTCGTTTATGCCAGGGAACCTACAAGCATTGGTTCTCAGTTGCCAAAGCAGTTCTCTTCTTTCTAGTACTAAACTCTCATTCCCTCCTCTGCCATCTGAGATAACTTGGTCTATGACCCTAAACTTGAAATTATGACCCGGGAATGCATGCGTGTGTCTAGCTAAAGCATTTTCCATCCTCTTAGCATTGATGTTGTAAATATGTTCTTTAATTCTGTCTGCTAACTTCCTGTCCGTCTTTCCTATGTAGATAGTACACATTTAGCTAAGTAAACCACTTGTTTGCTGTCACAGCTGTATTTAGATACTGAACGATACTGTTTGTTGTTTATTAAAAATTTATTTTCTTCTTCTATATACTTACAGCAACTGCACATAGAGCATTTATACATGCCCATTTTTGTTGTAGAAATGCCGCCCTTCTTTTGTAAAATCTCCTTTAAATTCATCCCTCGTCTAAAAAACATTTTTGGTTTGCTAGGTAAAAGTTCATTAAAAAGTTTGTCATTTAATAAATATTCCCAGTTCTTCATTACAATGTTCAATATTAATCCTGAGTCCAGATTGTATGTACAAATAAAATTACAACTAAGTGTATCGTCAAGTTTCCCGGTTCTAATTGTATTAATCTCTAAATCGGTGTCACTTCTTACTTGTCTCACTTCTACCTCTGGACTCAAAATGGGAACATATGTACCTTCCATTATTTAAATTTCACTTCCATTAATATCTCCCTTAAGAAGTCAAATGGATAGCCCCTCTGTGTGAAGAAATTCAAAATTAGTTCACACTCTTCATCAAATTCTTCTTCTATAGATGTCATTTACTAGTTGCCCCTTTACTACTGATTTCTTTTGGTATCTCGGGTGGCAACTAGTGAAATGAAGGTACATGTTCGAGTGTGTTTCTTTTCTGTAAATTGTAGACAAGTAAGTTTTCCTCTCATAATCTTTCCTTAGTGAAACATCCAAATACTCTATCTTGTTTTTGTCGTACTTAAAAGTGAAACGCAAAAAACTTGTTGTATTATTAAAACCTGTTAAACAATCCTCCATTTGTGATTCAGTCCCTTGGAACAATATAAAAATGTCGTCCAAGAAACGTGTGTAGTAAACAATGTTATCTTTGAACTCACTATTGTTTAAAACATAAGACCTCTCCCAATAGGCCATAACTAAATTGGCTATGGCCGCGCCATATGGTGAGCCCATCGCTACACCAATTTTCTGATGATAAATGTCCTTGTTGAACATCAAGTAATTGTATGACAACACTGTGTCTATTAGTTCCTCAACTAATCTAATCTCGTTCACTGGTGCTTCTAGTAAGTGTAGCATTTCAGCTACCCATTCAATTCCTATCTGATGTGGGATACTAGAATATAAATCTTTCACGTCGACTGTTACAAAATAAGATTGGGGAAGGAATTCTAAATTATTAATAGATTTCAAAAAAGACCATGAATCTTTGGAAATCTGTTTTTCATTTACTATATATTTTTTCAAAATATTATCTAAAAGTTTTGCACAAGTGTATGTAGAACTCTTTCTACCATCTACTAAGGGTCTCATTGGTGGATTCTCGAGACCCTTAGGAATCTTTGGTATCCCAAACAAATAGGGTGTCCTAGGGAAAGACTGCTGCAGGTATAAATAAGTATCCCTGTCTATCCTTGCTTCGATATATAATTCCTCTATGAATGCTGTAATTTTTCTATAAGCCCCATTCATTTCATTAATCGAGGCTTTACTATATGTTTCACTGTCAAGGATGGCATACATTCTGGAATTATAATCTTCAAGTGACATGATAACCAAGCCTCCTCCCTTGTCGGGCTTCATAATACGTATGGGGGCTTGGCCTAAATATTCTAATAGATCTTTTTCTTCCTTACTAATGTTAAACTTGTAATTTTTCTTGTAAATGTTAGATTTCTCCAAGTTCTTTAAATCTAATTCTGTAGCGTTTTCAAAAAGGGCTACTAGGGGATGCAAGGGAGGGTTGTACACACTACATACATATAATTCAGATTTCTCATTGGTACTGTTACCCATTAATGCTGTCAGGTTAATTTTTCTACAAAATAGTTTCAAATCTAACAGTGTTTCAGCTAAGTCAATAGAACGTGAAGGAACAAAAGTATACCCTCTAGATAATAAGTCCACAATTTCAGGGCAAATAACAACATTTGAATAGTTATAAATTTTAAAATCACCACTAGAATTTGTCAGGACTTCATAGACACATGGTTCATTAACTAATAAGTCCGAGGTGGTTACCATTTCTTCCTCTTGTTCCTCATCCCTCTGTTGTTCTGTTTCACTTGTTGAAAGTTCCCATTCTGAAAATTTTGTTGTTGATGACTTTGTGCATTAATTTCAACACTTTCCTGGTTTCTCGTAGTGTTAGGGTTGTTGCAGGCATTATTTGTTTGATCAAGTCTTTCACTCCGCCTTAACCCATTATTAATGCTTGATTCACCTACATGTGGTACAATGACGTCTTCAGTCTGCTGGGGATAATTACTGTCAGAACTCTCCCCTGGCCTCTCACCTGTGTCCCTAGGTGAAACAGTTAAAATTCCTTGGTTAATAGGGGGCTTGGGGTAGGCCTTCCCTTCCCTATAATCCCTAACGTCTCGTGCTATTTTCTTAGCCTTGGTGTTCTTAATTTTATGTGTGCGCTGCTCAATGCTGCTAAAACACCGTTCATATTCAAAACGGTATCTTAAAAAGTTGACATATTTTTTTATATTTTGGTCAAGTTCTTCCAATTCCAGCAACAAAGAGTCTATTAACACTTTATAGTGAGTACTCAACAATTGCAATAACTCAAACCCATGCCTGTCAAAAAGGCTCAACAATGCTTCATGAAAAGGAGTCCCCTCCTTCAAGCCAGAGGGAAATTGCCACTGCCTCAAGCCTTTTGGCACAATTTTTAAGTTAATGCAGTCATGAAAGTACGCTGTTTCTAGTTGTAACTTGCGTACTTTAAATAACTTTTTGTCAAAAAACATTAAATTTGACTGAAACGTCCATGCTTACCTCGTTAGGCACTGTGTTTGTTGCATTTTGCAGACCGTTGTCAAACACAAACGGTCTGCTTATCCACGTGTTGAAACTAGCAAAAGGAGCTGATGTTGCTGGTGCTCCTAAACGGTTCCCACCGCTATTCGATGTTTCCAAACTGCTCAAATTAATACTTCGACTGTTGAAAACCAACTGTAGATCCTCTGAGGCTACCCCTTGTGTGCCTTGTAGCCTTCGTAAATCGACCGGAGGAAATGTCACCTCCAGACTAACGCTCACTACTGGGGTTGCTGTGATGTTACCATTCGTGCCGCTAGCGTGCTGTAAACATGCCTGAAAATTAGAAGCTGCATCCACTTTTTGAGATAGTGCTTCTACCTTTTGTGTAAGCAAGTTGATTAGCAAAGTCAAGTTCCCATCCTCATTGGAATCATCGCGTGAAGGCAGTGGACTGCCCGATGGTGAAGGCTCCATACTCCCAGACAAACAAACTCGTAAATGTAGTAACAAACTTCTCCAAGCACAAAACACCAACTCCACTCGAACGCCAATGCCAAAAAGCCTCTGTTACTGTAATTTCGCCAAAATTACTGGAAACTTTTTTTAATAGATAGAATTTATTATAAAACTTGAAGTGTGTAACTTTTCATACTATTTTCGTCAGGGCTCCTGCCCCAACTTCATCAGAAAACAACAACCCACTGAGTGATGCACCTTTATATAGTTAATTGGAACATTGTTAATCAATGTGATTAGCATCAATAAAAATACACAAGTTGTTATTAAATCAGCAACACTATAGCACTAGTGTAACCTTCCTACAAGCCTACCTTTACTAAACAATGTTATTAATAGCAAATGTTAAAGTATTCAATTGTTTAAACATTTAAACGGTATACTGAATTAATTAATTAAAAAACGGAATGTATTAAACAATTAGTTTTGAAATATATTAAACAATACATTTCAAAGGTAATGCTGAGAATCTCTTTGTTCGTCATATTGTGCACCAGAATACAAAAACAATTACATTCATAATCCTGCATAAAATTGTTCATAAAGTTTTGCCTAAAAGTTTTGACACTTTTACTATAAAAGTTTTAATTTTACACTAAACAATAAGCAAACTGACTAAATAGTACGTAGTGGTTAGTAAATAGTAATAAAACGAATGCAACAACTCACTTCCAAAGTGCAATCAATTTATTTATTGTTGTTTTATTTAATGTACTATCTCACCCAGAATAAACTACTGACCAACTCTCAACATGGATTTAGACCTCATCACAGCACGACCACTGCCCTCCTCTTTTACCGATAAAATCAACCATAACTGGAACAACAAAAAAATATCCTCAGCTCTCTTTCTGGACCTGTCGAAAGCCTTCGACATGGTGAACCACCAGCTACTTCTCCACACTCTGAAAACCCTGTACCTTGACAACACAGCTCTTGACTGGTTTCATGCCTACCTCTCTGGTAGACAACAAGCAGTACTGTGGCAGAATAAGCTCTCTTGCCTGTTACCAAATACCATAGGAGTTCCTCAAGGCTCCATATTAGGACCTCTTCTCTTTTCAGTCTTTATAAATGACCTCCATACAGTTATCCCTGAAGCCACCTGTATTCAGTATGCAGATGACTCAACTCTAATATGTTCTGATGACTCTCTAGCAAACCTACTAGCTACAACCCAGCTCAGTTTTACCACAGTCAAAAACTGGCTCTCAGATCATCATCTGATCTTAAACCCAAACAAAACCAAGCTACTTCTCTTCTACCCAACGAATAAATCCCCCCCTACACATCTTACTATACAATCCAATAATGGTACCATCATCTCCCCAGACTCCTACACAAAGCTACTAGGAGTTATCATTGATAATAAACTTAGATTCAATATGCATATCACCCAAACCATTAAGTCCATAAACAAGAAACTTGGGTCCTTATACAGGATAAAAACCTTCCTAACCCCAATGGCCAATGTGGCCACTGCCCGCTCACACCTTCTCTCTACCCTTCTATATGCCTCTCCCATGCTTACTAACCTTAACAAATCTGACCTGAACAAACTCTCATGTTGTTATAATCATATTACTAGATTTGTAACTGGCTTGCCCTATAGAACACACCACTGCTTTAACCTGAAAAAATTTGGCTGGATAGAACTCCCAAACCTTCTACAGCTGAACCAACTCATAGAAGCATTTAAAATTCTTAAACAACCTGATAACACCCCTGCACTGAAAAATATAATAATTCCTTACACCAATCTAAGCTGCCTTTGCTCATCAAACAGACTCCTTGTCCAAACATTCAAATCCCACAACTTAGGCAGTGATGCTCTGTTCGCCAATACCATGGAAAAATATGGAACTCCCTCCCCAACAACCTCATGCTTATTACTTCACCAGCTCAATTCAAAAAGAGTCTAAAACTCCATTTTAAGTCACATTGGTTTTGTCCATGCTCAAACCCAGACTAGCTCCTCTTCGTTAAACCAAGGCCATACTAATTTCTCAGGCCCAAAAGGACAACCTAGGGTGAGGATATGTAACCCAAAACATGTACATTGTATATTAGCCAAACTCTAATCTATAATCTGTCTTAATTATTTTGCTAGCATGTTTTTAAAGATCTGTATAATGAACTGTCGTATGTTGTGTTTGTTAGAGCAAGGTAGTTTGTGGTAGCATGTAGTATGTAAATTGCTTTTTATTCTTTTCTATCTTAAACTCTAATATGTAACTATCTGTCTTTGAGACTATGTTGGAGCTTTTCTCCCTGGGCCTCCGCTGAAAATGGACATGTATCCAGTCGGACTATCCCGGTCAACAAATGTAAAATAAAATAAATAAAAGGAATGTCATGGGTTATGACTAGAAGTGCCAGATGGTAGGCTCGAGGCACTAACAACTGCTGTACTAACTCACCCTGTAGCCCCCCCAGGGGTCCACTCTCTATACAGTAACCCTTTATTCCACAATACATATCATACCTCTCAACCTCTTAGTGCAAGAAATCTGGACAAAGACTGGCAAAATGGGGAGAACAAAGGCCCAAAAACAGGGACATATTTTAAATATTACTCTTATAAGTTTAGAAAGTTGCTAAAGTAACATAATTTGTTTTAACATGCATTTTCTGAAGGATTTGAAGTCTGAAAATCAATCGTTATGTCATTATTTAGTCACTTCAGTCCTCAGATCATCCCATCGGTTTGCCAAAAAACACAAATTTTATGTGGCACAGACCAAAAATATGAGCCAAAAAATCTGGACATTCTGCAAAAATCTGTACAGTTGATACAGAAAAGTATGATACAGACTCCACTTTTCCTTGAGAATCAGGTGCCTCCCTCAAGCCTCTTAGTGTAGGGTCTGAGAGCTGAGCCTTTCTCAACTCTACCATTGTGACCCTGCCCAGTTCCACTTCCACAAGAAGTCTTGTATCCTCTGACAGAGGTGCCTCCCTGTCAGCCTGTGTACTACCACTCACCTCTGTTCATGCAGTCACTCAGCCCAAGGGAACATCAGTACCTACCAGCAGCGCCTCAAGGCCCTATCCCTGTATTCTATCTCCTACAGGCATTTGAGGGGAGAGCTATGCCTGGCATACAGGTCATTGTCAGACTCCACTCTGATGGACCTCCTGCATATCCACAAAAGAAATAGTACCAGAATTACCCATTTTAAAGACTTAAACCTTGCCTGTGATATAAATAAGACCTGCTGGAGATATACGTATGTATCACAGAGACTACCCCATCTATGGAACAGGCTCCCCATTCATGTGTAGCAGAGTTCCTCCGTAATCCAATTCAAGTGCAACTTGGACAATTGGCTGGGAAACTGGAAATTCATCCCTGGTTTGGCACCTATGTCACTGATGCAAACAGATAACCTGTAAATGGTTCATCTCCCAGGCCCATGCTTACACTTATCAAGGGTATCAGAATTCATCAGAAATTTGGGATGCATGACTAGGCTTAAAAAGGCCCTTGTGGTCATTAGCCTAGTAACCACCTGTGTATCTGTGAACATATGAGCTGTGGCTCACCTTCAAGATCACTGCTGCAGGGTAGCTCACCAGCCCTGGCTTCAGGTGGGTGTGTGTCTGGGTCTCCCCAGGCTGCCAGACACACATGCATCTCTCTTCAAGCCTGACTGAATGTAGCTTCATGCACACAAGGTACTGCATTATAAAAATTATTCCCTGTCAAGACATCTGCAGGGATATCCCAAACACACCTACTTGCTTGCTTCCTTTTCCACCCTCCCATTCAAGGTGAACCCTGGCCAAAGGCATTTGGAATGGGGTAGCTCCTAAAGCTCTGACTGCAGTAGACTGGCCATGCAAGTACTGTTCGTCTTTAATCAATGCAGGCTTTACAATGGTTATGTCAGAGGCTGTGTCTCTCTTAGCAGTGGCCTGTTTGCCATCCACCAAGATATGCTATAAATGCCGGTAATGGCCTGGTACCTCTGTTGTCTCCAGGCAACTTACCACTGGCATACTGTTACTTCCACTTGCTGGCTCCCCCACCTTTTGTTCCCCACCTTGCCTCTATGGACATCTGTATGCTACATGGCCCCACTGGTTACATCTAAAATATCTAACCCTTGATCCTGGCCATGTACCTGAACTAATGGCTTTCCCTTTTACTTATGGACTCTGTTGGGGTGGTTTAGGCTGTCCACCATGGGTTCCCTTATATCTATGTGCAGCACTGGGTATCCCCTTCTTGTGCACTAATACCTTGCTTGCTAAGTAGAGATCCCCTTTTTACCCAGCTCATCCGCAGAGTTAAACTCTTGGTTTGGAAACCAAATTCTCATGTCCTCAGGCAAAGTGCTAAGGGCTTGTTCCCTCACCAAAATGTTTGCCAGCCTTTCAAAAGTGGTGACCTGACACCCGCTCACCCATCTATGAAAATAAGTGCCTAACTTGGCAATATAATCACATACACTTTCATCTACCTTGTGTCTGTGCTCATGCAACTTTTTTCTGTAAGCTTCAGGTATTAACTTAAAACATTCCAATAAACATTGTTTAAACTATGATAAAGTAAAATTATCAGTATTAGATAAGTTAGAAACAGCAGTTACAGCTTTACATTGAAGTAAGGGGATCAGGATCCGTACCCAGAGCCCTTGGTCAACATTATATTGTTTACATACTCTTTCAAATATATGAAGAGTATTATCAAAATTATCACCCTCTGTAAACTGTGGAAGAAATTTACTGACCTTTATTCCTTCTGGGGTTCAGTTATTCCCTTCCCCATTATCTCCATGATCCTGATGAAGAGTCAGCATTTCCCTCTCATGCTGTCTCTGGTTCTCATTTTCTTCAACCTCCAAATATCACAGTCTCTCTGGTGATTCTAACTACGTATGTTTTGCCTGACGCACTCTCTCCACTGATTCTAATTCCAAACATTTGGCCTCCAGTTCAAGTCTCTTTAACTCCAGATGGATTTTTAAATCCTCTGAGGAAAACGTGAATGTCCCTGTTTCTGAGGGCTGCACATCCACATCGACAGAGAGGTTGTCTTCCTGGTTGCTGCTCAGGGCTACAGCTGCAACTAAGGCTGAAATAATTTCTTCTTTAGTCAGGTTGGCATGCACCAGTCCTTTGGCTTTGCAAATCTTGGCCAACCATTTCTTTGTCAGGTTGCCATAATCCTCTGCTGACATCTTTGCCTGCATTCTCTGACTATACTAAGCTAACAAAAAATAAATAAAACTGTTGTGAATATGAAACTCTGTATGTTTCCCTTGTGGCTGCTACACACATGTTCAATGACAACTGCCTACAGGCTACAGAAGTTCAATTAATATCCCACTACTGCCACCAATATGTGATGCCTCTCTTCAGGGCCAGTAATCAAGGAGTCTCAATCCTCACACTACCAGTGATGGATGTTTACTTGGAACAAAAATAGATACACATAGTAATTTCAGATGCAGCTGTCTGCACCAAGCACAATTTCCCTTAAGATCACATAGGGAACACACTCAGTACTGGGGCTGGGTTCCCCTTTCTCTATTCAGGACTCCCTACTGGCACAGCTGTAGAGTTAAGTCCTCAGCCAAGTGGCCCAAGCCAAGTCTTCCACCACCCTCTCTGGGAAATCAGTGCTCTGCTCCAAGTAGCTGACACACAAATTCATTGAGATCTGATTTACACACACACACACACACACACACACACACACACACACACACACACACACACACACACACACACACCTGTGAAAGGCTTGCACAAATGTACCAGCTGTGCCCCTCTGCCCAGACTAAAAGGTAAATACTGCCACCAGGACACCCCAAAGCCAGCTACTCTAAGGCTCTTATTTATTTAAGTTTGATGACCGGGGAAGTCCACTGTGCAAAGAAGAGCCCATTTTCAGTGGAGGCCTGGGGAGAAAAGCTGCACAATAATTGCAAGTTGCATTTCACGTTACAAATGGACATAGTTCATACAGCTAATTAAACATTTACAGATAAGCTCCATGATATTTGCAATTGGCTTGTCACAATGTTACAAAAATGAAATGACATAATTCAATACAGAAATTTCAACATTTACATAAAGTGAATATTTTTGTTATAAACTCAATTGTAGGTTTAACACTTTAAAATATATAGCTACTAACCATTAGTAGATTAGGAAAATATGTATGGAGAGGGTAATAGTATATTTGAGATTGGAGAGTATAGTACAATAGATATTAGAGAGAAAATTAGTTTTTATTAGAGGAAGGATTGTTTTGGGTGGGATGAAGTAATAGTAGATATAGATGGATGAGTCAGTGCAAGGTGGAATGAGGGGGGATGGGTTTAAGTTGGAGCGTGGCAAGAGCATTCCTATTTGGAAGAAAGATGAAAGAGTAGCTGAGATTTGAAATTTGAATGGTTAGGTAGGTTGCATAGGTGTGTGGGGAGAGAGTTCCACTGTTTAGCTAAGATGTGGGACAGCAGTAGATGGCCAGGAGGTTGTGCAGGTTTGTGGACCTGAAGGAGATTTTGGTTTTTGGATCTGAGCGAGTGGTTGGGAATGTAAGGTTTTAAGTAAGTAGTGAGAGTTGGGCAGTTGGCAGGTTTAAAGATGAGCTTGTGGCCAATGGTGAGTTGTAGGTAACTGAGGAAGTTGGGTAGTTTAAGCCAGTTGAGGGTGAGGAGGGAGTGGCAGCGGTGGAATGAGTTTTTTGAATTGGTTGCAAATTTGGAGATCTTATGGTAGTAGGATTCAAGTTTGGACCAAAGGCCAAGATGGAGATTGGTGAAAAGAGGGGCACCATACATAAGGGAGGGGAGTAGGAAGGTGGATGCAAGAGTTTGATGGGTACAGGGGCTTATGAAGTGGTTGTGCCTGTAGAGGAGATCTAACTTTTGATGGATTTTCTTGATTGTGGAGGGGGTGAGTGTGTTAAATTTTATTTCTTCATCCATAATGATGCCAAAAAGTTTGGTGTTGGGAACAATTTCAAGGAGGGTGTTGTTTTGGCTCTGTATGGTGAAAGTGGATTTGTCAATGGAGTTTTTGGTAGGGAAAAAACATTAGTTTGGTTTTATTTGCATTTAGTTTCAGATGGTTAGACTGCATCCAGGTTTCTGTTTTGGAGAAGGCTAGTTGGGTTTGCTAGGAGCTCGGAAGGGGAGAAGGCTGAGCAGATGATTGTTGAGTCATCTGCATATTGGATGATAAATGAGTCTGGGATGGATTGGTGAAAGTTGTTAATGAATAGGTTGAAGAGAAGAGGGCCAAGAACAGAACCTTGTGGGACACCTGTGGGTGTGGAAAGGAAGGGGGAGGTTGAAGTTTTCTATCGGACAGCTTGTTGGTGGTTGGACAAGTAGCTGGAAAACCAGGTGATGGTGGTGGGAGAGAGGTGTAGGGTGGAGAGTTGCGATATAAGTAGGGTATGTGAAATGGTGTCAAAGGCCTTTGACAGATCTAGGAATAGTGTGGATATGAACTTGCCTGAGTCGCGTTGGAGGTTTATGGTTTCAAGAAAGGAAAGAAGGGCAGTCATGGTGCTGTGGCCAGGGCGGAAACTGTGTTGGGTAGGGGAGAGAAGATTGTTTAGTGTTAGGTGTGCCATGCATTGTGCTTGTATTTTTTCTCTAGTATTTTAGAAAGAGGGGAAAGGATGGCAATAGGCCTGAAGTTGGTGGTATCGGTATTTTTGCCGCCTTTGTGGAGGGGATGATGTAAGCATGATGCCAGATAGAAGGGACGTATGATTCTTGTATGGATCTATTTATAGGAACAAAGATGGGATAGGCAATTCTGTCTGAAGATTGTTTGAGGAAGGTGGGTGGAAGTTTGTTGGGTGCATTGCAACAGGGTTTGAGTTTGAGGAGAAGTCTTAGAAGGGTAACCAATTATACTGAGTAAAACTACTACTAGTACAAATGGTAATGTTGACCAAACAGCAAGGCTTTCAGGAGTACCTACAGTGTCACCAAATAAATATATACTCTCAAAGGTTAAAAGACCAGTTGCAATTAAAAGTTTAAATGTCTTTAATAACAAATAATAAAAGAACATGAAAATGCTAAATATCTATTTACAATAAACACCAGACTTTCAATCACAGGAAATATTAAAAATAACGCAGATGGATAGATTCACACAGATACAGAAAAACAGTACTTAACTAATCTCACTATATTTTCCTGACTGATCTAAAGAATTACTGTTTCCTACTTACTTAATAAAGCAAGGCAAGATGAAGTGGGTGTGTGATCCTTCTTTGTCAGGTTTCAAAAACAGACTGCTCTGAGACTTCTGCCTTATCTAGTATTAAAATATCATTCCAGTGCTGGATTACAGAATGACATCACATAAATCTGTTCACTTGACTTCTGGAGCCGATGCTTCCCCCTTTACTAGAAACTGAACCAGAATCTTGCATGTATGTGTTATCATGCACACAGACACAGTTTTGCTATGATGTGTTATAGCATTTTTGTGGAAAGGGACATTTGATAAGTAACTATGATAAAAGAAAATAATATTTTTGTAGGGAAATAAGACACAATGCAAACATTGTGAATTGAAATATTATAAATGTAACAAAATTGGACATTTATAGATGGTTTGTAAAGATGAAAATAATAGTAATGAAAAATAAAAAGAAAGAAGAAAACAAAGAGAAGAAATGTTAAAAGTAGTAGAAATAGAGAACAAATTAGATGAGAAAAAGGAATAATGAGAACATATAAGAAGGCTCTGAAATAAGTGATGAAGAACACATTAATTGGGAGATAGTAAAAGAGAAAACAAATGTATTGGTATAAGAGCAAAAGTCAGAAAAATAAAATTTAAAGGGATAAGTGCAGAAGAATAAAAGAAAGAAAATGGACGAAAAAAGAATATATACATCTAATGGTTGGGGGGTTGGTATAATGGTTAAGGCATTTGACTCACATACACAACAAGGTAGTATTTGATTCTCACCTTTGGGATAAAAATTGGCTAGGCTTAGAATGGCACATTAAGGCAGCTAGCCTAGTAATTAACTATAAATATTTGAAACTATGACTGTAAGGGAAAGGGAAAATGAACATTTTAGTGTGTTTTCTGTAAATATGAATAGTATTAAGAATATAGTAAGAGGAATAGGCATTTTGGGATGGTGTAATACACATGATGTAGACGCAATTATATTAGAAGACACAGGATTATAAACAAATGAAGAAAGATTACAAACAGGGAAACTATGGGGAGGAACAATAATTTGGAATTTTGTAAATGAGAGATGCTCTGGAATTAACATATTTTGTAGAAATACAGTAATGATATTAGATTCAACTTTTGTAAAGATGGGAAGATTAACCATTGTAGATTTAAAATGGAAAGGACAAGTATATAGAATTACAAAATTGTATGCTTATACTAACTGTAAAGAAAGGGAAAGCATATAAAACAAATGCCAGTGTATGACTGAAATAGGAAAAATGCCAGAAGTCAGTATTTATGCATTTCGTCCACTTTAATTGTCATGAACTTCTTCAGAAATGCCATCCCAACATTTTAAATCATTTAAATATTATTCAGAACCTTCACATGTGATCTAAATAGCCAATACAAATGTGAAGCATCATATTACTATGAGAATATTTTATAAGAATTGGTCTGAATGGTGGATGATATTTCAGAAAAAATATAAAAACTGTTTTTTTACAGGGGCAATATGACGTGAGAAAAGTTGAGAAAGAAAAATATGAAAGAACATATAATGATGCATTGGAAGATTTAGAACATAATGATAGAAAGTACTAAGAAAAAGAATTATATAAAAGAAATCAAGAAAAAATACAAGAATTGTTATATAAGTCAATATTTTTTTTTCACAAGGAAAAAGAGCTGTATTGAGTTACTTAAGTAGATTAGTAAAGGAATATGGTAGTGTAATGAGATAAATAAAATGTAAAAGGAGAAATAGAAAGAACTCGGAGATAGATTATGAATAGTGTAGTACAGTATGTACAATAAATGTTTAAAGAAAAAAAGAAGCTTGTGAAAAAACATGAAAAGTAAAAACATTAAAAGAAAAAGAGAATAAGGAGTTCAAAAAGGAGATTGTTTTAATATGAGCTAGATAAAGTATTAGGATAAATAAATATAGATTTGGCTGCAGGACCAGTTGGAATGGATATGAATTGTATAAAAATTTAAGGGATTGGCAAAAAAATATTTTTAAGGATTTTGAATAAATGGTTAAATTAAGGTTTTAGGTATGAAGAATTATATACTGGAATACTTAAGTTCATATGGAGGAAGGAAGATAGAAGACAATTAAAAACCAGAGACCAATAGTACTGAAGAATAATGATTATAAGATCTTTATGAAAATAATACAAAAGATATGCGAAAGTAAAATACAAAATATTATGGAAGATATTATAGAATATAAAGAGGAAGGGTTGTCAAGAATTATTAATTACAGTTCCAGAAATTGTAGATGATATTATGAATAGAAAAGAAGAAGCGAAAATATTGACAGGAGCCCTTAATAAGGCATTTGATACAATTGACATGAAATCTTTTGGGGAATAATGAAAGAATATAATATAAATGAGAAAGCTGGGAAATTATGTATGTCAGCATATAGCAACAATACAGTAAATTACTTGTAAATGGCTGGTTAAACCAAGATGTGCATATGAAGAGTAGTGTAAGGCAGGGGTGCCCAATGTGTTATATACTTTTTGTATTAGTTATAAATGTGATAAATGTGAAATAAATTACAAAATGAAGGAGGTGGAGTATATAACACCTGAAGGGTTAAGAATTCCAATTCTTGTAACATATGCAGATGACATTATAATTGCAAAAAACAAAATCTGGATAAAAGAAGTAATAATTTGCACAAATGAGTGTCTAGATGTAGTAGGGATTGCATTAAATAAACAGAAACGTAAAGGTTTAGGTGATGTAGTAAACATAGGGATATATATTTTTTAATGAATCAAATTTCTGTGTTCATTATAAAACTTGGGAGTAAAGATATAAGTAGAATTCAGTGGTACAAACGTGTCTTTTCTGGAGAACATACACATTAGCATTCAGAAAAAAGGGCTTATTTAATAAATTCAGAACTGATGTGAAAATAGCATACTTAGCAAGTGGATTTAAGTTACCAACGGTAGTTGAAAAGGAATTATTGCAGCATTTTTCATTTATATGGGGTTCTAGATTAAACCAAGTAAAAAGAGTTTTTTATGTAAATAAAGAGGAAGCAGCTTTAGGGTTAATTAACCCAGTGGTATATGCTGCTTCTTTTAATTTGTGCAAAGTGTTAAAGTGAATAAATGAAAAAGATAAGATATTAGTAGTAAAATTGTATATATATATATAAATATGATAAATTTGGGGGTATGATTAAAACAGGAAAAAAGTATGTAAATGAAATAAAATGTTAACAAGAAAAATATTTTTGGAAGATAAAAACTGATGATACAGAAAAATAAAGAAAAGTAATGTATAAGAATGTAATTATATAACATTTCTATGTAAAACCATGGGAAAAATCTAACAGATTTAAAAATTAAAGGTATAAAATAAGAAGCAAATGGTATAATCAGAAAGTAAAATGTCAAGATTTATTGTGGAGACTTATAATAGATAAATGACCAATAAAAGGAAATATGTCATATAAAAAGAAAAGAAATGTGATAGAATGTTTACATTGTCAAGAAAAAGAAACTACTGAACATGTATTTTTGAAATAAGGAGTAAAAAAGTTATGGGGAAAACTATGCAAAGAAGATTTTCTTTTAAGATATAAAAGAACTTGAAAAAATAAACATGGATAGTAAAATCAGATGGTGGTTATGGAAAAGGAAATGGGGTCTAATAGGGATGAAAATTTAATATGATTGTGAAGAAATTCTGAATATGTGTAAATATATTTGTATATCTGTATGTGTACATTTGTAAATAAGAATTCTCCCCAACTCTTTTTGAAAGGTGCTGTGCTATATTTTTCACCTACCTGAGCAACCACCAACTCATGCAGATGGGGCCTTTGTTTTAACATCTCATCTAAAGGTCGACATTGCCAGAAGGGCAGCACTTATAATGCACTACAGTGTCATCAATTAATCTACCTGGTGTGGGAATAGAACCCACAGCCTTCTGCATCAAGGGTGTGTATGCTACCTCTTGTGTGACTGACTCTGTATACATATGCACACACACACACATACACACACACACTCTCCCTCTCACAGATCAATCTTTCTTAAAAGTTCTGCAGGGAGAGATAGACAGGGAAGGCCTTACAATATGCATTTGACAGGTTTTTCTTCATTTGGTACAGCTGATATGAGCAAAGTTAACTCACCTGTGAAAATTCACAAATCATTTTATTCAGTGCTGCAAAATGAGATGCCACGCTCACATTTTGTGAAGTAATAGGCACCTTGAAGTGTTTCTGTCAGAATACTGTGTTCAGAAAATGCAGCACGTTATTTTTTTAGAGGCCTGCCTTTAAATTTTCAGCAGGTTTTAATAAACCTAGATTATAAATAAATATGATGAAAGTGTAGATTTTCTGTCTTGTGTTATACTCTTTCAGAATATTGCTTTTAATGCTGACAAAAGGCAATTTCATGATGGCCAGATGTGAATCAGCACATATTTGGCAGAACTAAACTTTCACCTTTAAGAACTTAAGTGAAATCAGCCAAAAGCTTAAAATAAAAAGTTAGCTTAACTTCACGTGCTGCTTTATCTTTCCAGACCAGAAACATATGTATGAGGCCGCTCTGCTGCACAGATGATTATGAAAGTGTTAGTTTTGTGCAAAAATACTTATGTGAAGTGGACAAATGCTGACTTAAACACGCATTTTCTGCTGACATTGACACAAATCTGTTCAGTAAAATGACAACGGGCCCAATTAGCATGAGTAAAGAGTTACTGTGGATAAAGTTAAGCTAACCTTTTTTTTTAATTTTAAACTTTTGGTTTAAACTTTTCAGGTCATAAAAGGTAGTGAATTTGTTTTACTGGTCAGGAAGGATAATGCACAATATGAAATTAAATAGATTTCCTGCAGACTTGTGTTACATGTTCCAGAGCAAACAGAAATCCTGTTTAGTAAGCAACGACTTCAAAATCATGCTTAATGCCTATCAACGTCCACCAATCTCTTCCACATACCTCTCAACCTCTTGGAACGAGAAATCTGGACAAAGCTTAAAGTAATGACAAGTCAAAGGCCCAAAAAGTATTTTCAGCAGAGGGAGTCAGTCATGAAATCAGTAGATATGAATATAAAACTGAACACAACCACCACGAACAATAAAAAATTCAGTAGATACTTTAAATTATTCGTAACATTTTGGAATCTGCGCTATTACTTTTAATAGTAAATATAGTATTTTTTAAAGCAAGCATGTTCTTATTCTGCAGCAAAATCTTCTAAATATGAAATGCTTACCAGTCTCACTCAAACTCTAATGGACTAAATTTTTTTTTAACATTAGTAATGTCTTACAATTAAATACATCTCAGTGAGGGATCCTCAGCTGTGGGTCCTTGATTGCTTTCATCCATTTTTTTCTCCTTTCTAGATTTGTATTTTTTCTCAGAAGTTCTCAGTCTTATGAGTACATGCCTTCTATGCTGTCATGTGCCATGCTGTGTTACGCCACACTAGGACCAGTTCCTGAGACCATCAGTTAGCCACCAACCACTGAATCAGCATATTTTCTTCTTTTCTGCAAATCAAGAAAAAAAATAAAGATATGATTGCAAATAATTTTATAAATAGAAAGTAAAAGTTAAAATCAGTGTTTGAACTGGAAGTCTTCTTCTGAAAGAACATGAAAATTAAAAAAAGACTACTTCAGAAATAAAGTATAGAAGCAAAGGAGAACAAATGCTTATTATATAGCAGGAGGTGTGTGTGTGTGTGTGTGTGTGTGTGTGTGTGTGTGTGTGTGTGTGTGTGTATATATATATATATATATATATATATATATATATATATAGGTAGACAATAGGAAAAGGCAGAAAGCGGTCAAAAGGGAGTATCTGAGAAAACAAATATGATTGCTACCTACCTATTTTCTTTCCTGGACTATCTAGAAAACCTGGTGTTGAACCAGTAGCAAAAAAATGTTTTACATAATTTGCTATTTTATTTGTCATAATTAACAAAATACTGGGATTTACAAAGTCTCCACCTGCAGATGCCTATTTTTGTACAAGTTCCTTTCAATGTGATTTGGCTCTGTCCAATGGTATCTAGAAAAAAACGTCCTGAAATATGTATGTGTGCCCATTAAGATCATAAATGTGTGCAGTGAGTAGTGTATGGGGCAGGTTAAAGGCTAGATAAAGTTGAGGCAAGAGATGGGGCAAAAGGGTGTCACATTTGTCTAGTTTTTGCATCTTCCAAAGATGGTGATCATAAAAACAAAGAAATGATAATAGGAGGGCAGGCAAGAACGTGATAGCCTGCACATTCCAGAAGTGTGACCTAATTAACACAGCAGGGCTTAGGACTGACAGGTGAGAATAGGTAATTGCAGAGAAAAAAAACCTAACAAAAATTAAAAATAAAGAAAAATTGAAATAACAGGAAGGAATGGAAAAGGAAAGACCTTGGGAGGGGGCTGACTGTAGGGGATCAGTAAAAAAATCAGACTTTCATTAAGACCACAAGATTTCTGAGCACAATTGTGAATACTAAATTTAGTTTTATTGTTTCTCTAATGGACAGCATTGCAGAATCCCTGCTGGAGAACATGGATGAATCACCATAACTCTCAAATTCTTTGCTTAAGAATTCTGGTCAATGCCAAAACTAATGGGTTCATAGGTAGGTACTAGGCTATTTGCCCGAAGGCATTTATAAGCCTAGCCAGAATGTGTTGGCTTTTGCTGCCCCCTTAGATTAGTTCCCTGTGCCTCTGTCCAGCAGAGCTATTGAAGTGATCCCTGGGGTAAACTTTCTGTTTCCCATCCACTCGTCAAGGTTTCTCTTGAAGAGGGTTAGCGAGGAGCTCTGCCTAATGTAGATTGGAATCTTGTTCCAGAGCATGGAAAGTCTCTGGGACAGGAATCTATCCCTCCAGCATGTCCTATTTATTGTTGTGGTGAGGTTTAGATTCCCTGCAGCGTGTGGCTCGAGGGGATATGGTTTTCTTTAGTGGAGCATGTCCATCAATTCTGGGTTGGACATGGCCTTGTATGTCAGGCAGAGATCACCTTTAAGTAGGTGGTATGCAACCGAGTACAGCTGGAGTTTCTTCAGTCGAGCTGCATAGGGCATCTGCTTGAGTCCAGTGATCCTCTTGGTGAGGAACTTCTTTGGTCTTTCCAGTTGTTGTAGGTGTCTTGTAGGGTACATCCCCAATGGGGCATTGTATTCTATGATGAGTCTGATGAGTGATGCGTAGAGGGGCCTAATGACCTCTTTCAATCTGGATGCAAACCCTTTTGTCATTAGGTGGGCCACATAAAAGGATTTTCTAACCACTTTGGCAATGTGATTATCAAAGGAGAGGTTACTATCTACTTGGGTCCCCAGATCCCTTATTACATCTTCCATATTTAGGGGGCTACGTCCTATGTGGTAGTTTGTGGGTACTTTGTTTTTTCCAAAGGGGATGACTATGCACTTTTTGGCAATTAGCTTGAGACCATGGTTTTGACACCAGGTATCTGTCCCAGTGAGACCCTTTTGGAGGATGTCTGTGTCAGCCAGAGAGTCAATTATAGCCCCTAGTTTGCAGTTGTCTGTGAACTTGGTGAGCCATAGTCCTCCTGTGCTTGCCTGTACCTCTGAGAAGCATATGCCAAACAGGAGGAGTCCTAGGACTGAGCCCTGGGGAACGCCACTTGCAACAGGTTTAGAGTCAGACCTAGCTCCTGTAACTCTTACCATGTGGGCTCTGTCCATGAGCCAGTTGGCAACTCATCTCGTGACGTAGGGGTTTATGTTTAGGCTGGTGAGCTTGTCTATAATACCTGAGTGGGGAATAGCATTGAAGGCCTTTGCGAGGTCTAGGTAGGCTGTGGGGACCACCTTTCCCTCATCTATAGCCTTGGTAACTGTCTCAAAGAAGTCCACCAGGTTTAGGAGGCATGATCTGCCCTTAACAAAGCTGAACTGGGTTGGGTCCAGTGTTTGGAGGTTTTCAATGTCTCTGTTAATGAGATCCATGATGCGCTCCATAGCTTTGCAGACCAAGCTAGTCAGGCTTATAGGGCGATAGTTCCCGGGGTCCGTTGTGGCTCCACCTTTATGGACCGGAATAACCATTGCTGTGCACCACTCTGTGGGCATGTAGTCTGTAGAGAGGCAGAGTTTAAACAGTGTGTTTAGGTGAGGGGTTAGTTCATCTTTGAGCTCGTGTAGGACGTAGCCTGGGACACCGTCTGGTTCCATTGATGCTGTGTTTTTGGCTTTGGAAAGGGCTGTTTTAACCTGAGTGTCTGTGATTTCAGGGGCACTACATTCTTCTGGTATAGTTATGGGCCCTTTTGGGGGTGAGAGGGGGGTGAAGTTTGCACTGAACCTGTCTGCCAGGATGTTGGCTATATTGGTCGGTTCAGTGTGTTTTGTGCCATTCTGCACTAACTCCGAGCAGATCTGATAATTGCCACTTAGATTCTTGACATAGCTAAAGAATGCCTTGTGGTTATCTTTGGAGTCCATGGCAGTTTTTCTTTCGAAGCTATCCTTGGATGATTTTATGAGAGAACATAGTTTCTTGCTGATACTGATCAGGGATGTCTTCCCTTCTTGGGATTTTACTCTTTTCTGTACTAGTTTCCTCCTTCTATTGTATAGCTTGTTTATGGCAGGGGTCCACCAGACTGGTTTCCTTTTCTTCGAGGAGTGAGTCTTGGTTTTGTTTGGGATAGCATGATCCATGCATTCTTGTAGGTGCCCATAGAGTGCATTAATAAAGGATTTTGCAGCTTGGACAGCATTATTCTTTAGCATGGGGGCTTTGAAACTTCCCACCTCGGTCTTAAGTAACGTGAAGTTTGCTTTTGAAAAGTTTTTCATGGTGGTTTCTTTGACCGGGGGTGGTGGCGGAATGTGGATATCCAGAGTGATTAGTTTATGGTTAGAGGCGAGGGGTTGACCTCCGGTGTGGAACACTGGTCGCCCATGTTGGTGATGACCAGGTCCAATATGTTGTCACCTTTGGTGGGGGTGTTAACCAGTTGATCCAGGCTGTTTGAGTTTATAAATTCTAGGAAATGTTGGACCAGGGAGTTTGTACTTGAGTAGTTCTCCCAGTTAATGTTTGGATAATTCAAATCACCCAATATCACAGTGTTTGGTAGGACCTTTATGTTTCCCATTGTTTCCAGGAATGCGGACTGGGGGTCCTGGGACATGGTGGATGATCTGTAGCAAGCTATAATTTGAATAGCAGTTTTGTCTGTTGTTAGTTGCACGTGGATGATCTCTGAAGCATCGTGTTGTGCCACTAACCTGAAGGTGTGGGTATCCTTGATGAATATGGATCCTCCCCCACCTTTTGTATTTCGGTCCGGGTTTTGTGGCCGAAATGTATGGTGAGTTGTAGCCTGGTAGTCCTGGAGTGCTCTCTGGAGCCTTAAACCAGGTTTCTGTTACTGCACAAATATCGATTTTCTCCATACTGAGGAGTGCCTCGAGTGCGTGCATTTTGAGGTTTAGACTTCTGGCATTGAGCAGCATTACCCCCAGTTTTTTTGTTACTTGTGCTATTTACGGCAGTGGGTTTGTGTTTTGAGCCTTGCCTAAAAAAAGGCACTAAGGGGGTGGCAAGAGCCTTGGCCAGTATTCGAAAGCCTAAGGGTGACTGGTGCAAGCCGTCTCTAGCAAAGCAGCATGGCTTGTCGAGCATGTCATCCCAGGCTGACAGACACTGCATCCCTTTTGAATGACACCAGAAGCTTAGCCAATTGTTGAAATTGATATTTTTTTCTCTATACCGTGGTATCATTCTTGGTGAGGGCAGGATGCTACTCAGGGTCAGGGTCATACCAGTCTGGGCTATGTGATCAGAGAGCTCCTCCATGTCTCTTTTCATGTAGTCCAGGGAAGTACGGCTCAGGTCATTCACACCAACATGGACAATGACAGAGTCATATTTGTACTTGTTCTGGAGTGACCTGAGTGCTTGTGTTATGTGGCGGATCCTGGCACCTGACAGGAAACTAACAGTAACCTTCTCCTTGTTCAGCCTAGTGAGTGGGACATCAGTGTGCCCGACTATAGAGTCAACTATTACTAGTGTGTTGGGTATATTATTTTGCCTTAAGGGCTGTGATTGTGTGGCACACTGGTTTTGTGAAGTATGTGTTTCATGGTTTGGGTTGGGGGGTGGAGGTTGCTTGGATGTCTGCTTTGGAGGTCTCTGTTGCTTTGCAGATTTTTATTTAGAGCCTCCGAGTATGTTTTTGTGTATTTATGTGTGTTTTTTGCCAGTGCTGGTTTCATAGGTCTATGTGAGACTGGTAGTGTGATGGAAGTAATTCCCTTCTCCTCTTGACTGCCTGGTCCAGTCTTGGGTTGAGAGATCTTAGCCTCCAGTTTGGCTGTATAAATGCATCTCTCGCATGTATTAGTGTTTGCTGGAAGGAGGAGAGGGTTGTCTGAGTATATGAGGCAATTGTAACATTGCCTCAAAATGCCCAGATTCACCATTTGGACTAGAGAGTACACCTGAAACTGCCCTTTGGACATGCCTGGATAGCTACAGTGAACTGTTTTACTGATTGGCTGGTAAGGTTGAATAGAGAGCCTTGTCCTTCTCTACAATATAGGGGGGGTCTAGTGCTAAGGTTTATTAGTGCTTGCTATGAGTTTTGGGCAAGTGCAGGGATGAGAAGTGAATGATTTGAGTGCTTAAATTGAAAGTTTGTCTAGTTCCAAGGGAAAAATTGAAGAGTAGACTTTGTGGAGCCGGGAATAGTTATACCGTAGCTAACCGGCACTGCCTGGCGTGCAAAACTACACAAATGCGGGTTTTATAGCAGGGAAATGAAAGAGATAAAAATTAGCCCAAAATGGCCAATAAAATACTAATTACTGGGTTGAAACCACTCCTCCAGGGACAGATAGGCTGCTCAAAATTCCCTCTCTCACACTGAACAGAAAATCTTCCTACTATCCAAGTAAGGTATGGGCAAACACAGAAACTTGTAACACAGCCCTGAATTCAGCACTAACCTGAAAACTAGACTAAATTAGCTGAGAAAGGTGGGAAAACAAGTATATATTTTTGTTTCTTTTGTTTTTTTTTTTTCAGAAAATAAAGCAAATACAATCAAAAAACACTTTAAATGCACAGAAATGGCTATCACACTTGAGTGTGCAGCCTAACAGGTAATTTAAACACAAAAACGACTTTGTTAAACGGCAGGCAGTAAAATACGTACAATATGTAGCTGAAACAAGCTTTTTAAATCACAGAAACTCTAGAAAATTGGTGTTTTAGGTGGAATTAGCTAAAGGCAGCAAGAAAATGCAGAAAAATGATACTTAATCACTCCAAAGTCTCTCTTTTGTCTCTGTGTTGCTGTAGAACTCTGCAGGGCACCAGGCAGGAGCTTGCTGAGCTGTATGCTCAAGTGGGGGTGGGGGAGACAAAGGCCTCAAATCAGGGACAGTTTTTAAGTGCTAATCTTATTCACTTAAAAAAGTTATTGAAACAGTGGATTTTGCATCATCAGACACCTTTACAACAATAAGAATTATGGAACTATAATGTCTAGCATTA
>NC_056743.1:198896553-198976553 GCF_019279795.1 Protopterus annectens
TACAGAAGTGTTGGCAGTTTGTGCCGAGGGTTAAGACTGGGAACTGTAGTTCCTGAGGTATAAAGATTTATTGTCTCAGGCCTCATATGCTTACTGTGTAATCTTCAGCAAGTTGCTTAACTAGACATTGCTCCCGGGTCACCCCTGAAAAGAGATTATGCATCCAGTGGGCCTACCTGGTTAACAAATGAGAATTATTATTTGTAAAATATTATGGGGATCTATGTGAAAAAATTCTAAGCCCCCCTCCACATATACATCTATACCTAAACAGCACTAGTCTTCCCAGATTTTAAGACCAGACAGGTTAGATCCGGTTGTCACCTTTGCCAGAAGAACAGGTTGCATATGCCATTTCCTTATTTTTGCCCCATTAAATACGATACAGATGGATTATCAGTGAACTTGTAATACAAAATTAGTAAGAGGATTGTCATCTTGTGTAATTTATTTAAAGAGTAGAGCACATATTTTCTTCTTAGAACAAACATTGAGCCTGATTACAAAATGCTCGCTCTCAGTGTAAGTGACTTAGTCATTGTATTTCATCAGATGAAAGCAGGTGTTTTGGAATTTTGAGCCCAGTGCTACCCTGTTTATAGATAGGCCTTGCACTGAAGTAAGTCACATAAACTGAGTGCAACTCTTTTGGAATCTAGTTCTAAAATCAGGTGAAAAGCTCTCTCAAATAGCATAGAATTATATCGCTTGAAGTAAAGACTTTTGTCAAAATATTTACAGTAAGAACAGAAAAGGGACAGAATGACCTGATCACTGAAGAGACATGGCTATAAACAATGAATGTACATGAATAGTTTTACACTTTTTCTCTCTTTCCCTTTTACGCACCATGTGGTACATTGGGCAATGAGCTCAGTACTCATTGTTTTTGTAGCAGTTACAGGATTTATAGGCTCAGGTTGCTAGCCCCAACCCTCCTGGGAGGGTGCACCACACACACTCACATGCACGCACTCACACCTAGGGCCAACTGAGAGTGTCCAATCCACCTACTGCATGTCTTTGGAATATGGGAGGAAACTGGAGTACCCACAGGAAACCCACACAAATATAGGGAGGACATGCAGACTCCACAGAGAAAGCACCCTAGCCGAGAATCGAACCAGAGAACCTCTTGCGGTGAGCTGACAATGCTAACTGCTACATCGCTGCACTGCCCGCACTACAGTAAATCACACAATGATGGTGGACTTTGTTGATGCAACAGAAGAAACTGTGGAAAAAGCTTGCAATTCATGTTCACTGCACTGGAAAAAAAAGACTTTTCTGAATAATATAAACTGTTGGTGGGTCTGTTGTATAGAAATCTGAGGGCTTAGGTTAGTTGTGTCAATGTTATTTCATGGAATTGCAGTACACCCACTGGCACTTGTACAGGTTGTGCTTGTTTGCCTTCTCTTTATTTAATTTTTTCCCTGGTCCTTTTCCTTTGCATCGTTAAAAGTACCATTTAATTGAGGGAATGAGCTTAGCTGGAGTACAGGTAAAAGCATTAGTTCATGCACACTGTCTGTTTCTGATTATATAAAATCCCTTTCAGCTACTCAGTCACGCTTACTTTAACCATATAAAACCTCAGACATGGCTGATTTTCCATATAGTTTATTTTAACTGCATGCATCCCAAGATTAACAAAAGTGTGTAATAAGTTTAGTCTAGTTAGCTGACCAAATATGTTTGTTTACCTAGGAATGGAAAGGTCCAGGAATATTGCTTACCTTACTTAAAGTGACGTTTCATTTTTTTTTAAATACAAACGTTCTCAGTCATCTCAAAAGTGTAGCACAGGCAGTCTCATTTTAAGAGGCAGTGATCATATAAAAATTAATATTTTGCCACGTTTTTACCTTTGATTAATTTCCTCAACAGACCTACCAGTGAACTGGAGTAAAGTATTTCACACATAAATGAGCTCCTTTATGAGAAGAATGTTGAGATGGAGTACATTCTAGAACTCTATCAGTACACAGGGTTGTAGATGGTGTTAAGGAGTAGCACAAAAGACAGCAGAATATCTGAGTATACAAATATATTTATTCCAAATCACAGCAGATGAGGGAGGTCAAGAATGTTCTAATTTGATCACACAGAAAAGACAAAACAACCCTGTTTATACCTTAAAATACATCAAGTATGGTATGAGGCACACATGATATGATACAATTTTAACAAATCAGAATCTTACAACTAATGCTGTTCACATGAAACGTACATATATGTGAACATATCATTGTTCTTTTAGTAAATAATTAAAGCTGAATCTAGTCACATTTTGAACTCATATTGTTTCCATATTATAGACATGCTTAGTGAACTTTTGTACTTGAGAAAACTTCATTATGATACGTTATGGCATCTTTATGTTGTTTTCTTAGTACTATCTAGAAGGAGTCTATACAGCTATTTCCTCCCTTAATTTATTAATTACCTTAATTGTTTGATTCCTCCCACTGGTATTTCTCTTGTTTATCAAGCTACCTGTGTCTGTCCTCACACTGTAAAAAATAATCAGGTGAACAGTAGATTGTACCCAAACACTTCCCACACATAGCTTAGCAAAGGTGAAGTAAATAAAAATGAAACCAGGTGCATTTCTCACTTACCATGCCAATTGTGCTTGGTATCTTATACTTCTACCTTTTCTTGTTTACAGCTGTTAAGGCAGGAGATATCCTATGCTTGACCCTTTCTTTCCAGACACTTTCATCTCAATAGGTACATTCCATTTAGGGTGAGCCTACCCATTAAAGTGGTGAAACAACATACACTGCTTTACTGTCATACAGTTATTAGCACTGCCCGTTTTCTCCAGGCTCTCTTTTCAGAACAACTCATGCTTTTGTACCTACCCTTTTTGAGCTCACTCCTGGATACGGGCCTTGACTGATTAACTCTCAAGACAGTGAAATTGTGTCCTGAGTCACTGTTCTTCCATGCTCAGTTCTCCAGCCATACCCCAGACTTTTGCTCTGATCTCCACCCACTGTCACACCCTCAAGACACACCTGTTAAAAAAAGCCACCACCATAAAAGCACATAACCCTCTTATCTCATGCCCTAATAGCCAGTACTACAATATTACTGGAAGACTTAACTAACACTTGCAACTTGCTGTACAAACACATCTCACATCCAATCATACAATGTTCCTCTTTCCACAACTTATCCTGCTCTACTTCCTTCTCCTTCTTCTTTCATCTTTACCTCCCTCACCACCTACTATGAACAAAAAAAAAATCCTCATAAAACACTTACACAACTTATCATCAATCACTATGTATTACACCTACTTCCATAACTTCCTCACCAGCAAACCACCTCCACTATCCCCAAGTAATCAGAACAAACCTATTCCCCAGCTCACCACTGTCAGGATCACTCTTCTATATGATTACTAAGACTCTGAAACATTTTTCTCACTGCCTAAAAGCAGTTAAGACCTCACTCAGACTGTCCTCCATAATCTTTATACTCCTTCTTAAGAGTAACATTGAACCCAACCCAGGCCTTACAAATCCCTTACTTCAATATCAGAACTATATCTTTCCTACACTGGCCTGCGTCCTCCTCAGTGCACATAGCATCAAAAATAAGCTAGACCGCATAACTGCTTTTATGTCCCAGCACAACCCAGACATTCTAGCACTCACAGAATCCTATGTCAAAAAAGACTCCCCCACTTCCAACACTCCTGCTGTCAAAGGAAAAAACTTCAAAGACCAATTCATGTTAGGTTCAAGCAAGGCACCCTTTATTACTTGCAGCAAGGAGACAAAGTATGTAAGCACAAGGTTTGTCTGAATCATTGGTGATTAGTATGCTATTCTTATACAGTTATCTTCCTGTCACACAGAAAATGTTATCATTCTATTGCTGACATAGTTAGACACAGCTTTCTGTATGTTCTACAGAAAATGTTGCTAGACTTATTGCTGACCAAGTTAAATTATCTGCTGTTTTGCAAAACATTTTGAGAAAAACAACCTGGCCTTGGGCTTATTTTAGTCCATTTCAACTTTTCAATTCTTCAATTGTACTGTTCTAATACATGTGTTACATTTTGTCTAGATTCAAGGTACATTTCTAGCTTTAGTACAAGTAATGCTGACTACGGTTTAAACTTTCAAGCATCTATTGTTTTCTTTAACAATAACTTCTAGCAGCTGCATGTTTTCTCAAGGTATAAGCAGAAATGAATATCCCTTTGTTAAGTTTCATGACATTAGCAGAAATGAATTGTCTCTTGTTATTTTCATGACATTAGCAGAAATGAAATGCTTCTTATTATTTTCATGACATTAGCAGAAATGAAATGCTTCTTGTTAAGTTTCTAATAGCTGTGCAGATTCATGCAGTGTGAACAGAATAAATGTATTAAACCTTTTAAACCTCGAATGCACTAAGCATGCATATTACTATTACAAATTTTTCTAACATTTCCCCCTTTTAATACTTTTATTCTACTTTCAAGATAAGCATAAACAGTTTTTTCTTCCCCTAACCTCTTCCTACTCAGGATTTGCAGTTAAGAGAGTCATTCAGTTTAAATTTATGAAAGCATTTTCAGTTTTTCAGCAATTCTTCAAGTTCAACACCTTGGTATAAGGTTTCTGAAACTGACATGTCTATAAAGTCTTTAATCAATCTTTTCATGCAGGGGATGCAGCAGCACACACATACTACCAGTAGGATCATTCCTACACAGATGGCAATCAGGATATTCATCAGGATACTGCCCCACCCCCCAAAAAATTTCTGGAAAAAGTCCATCAATGGATTTGGTCCTGGTTTGGTCATGGCTGACACCTGCTGAATTACCTCAAGATGGTTGTCTATCTCGTGTTTGTGGTCAGGAATATATGAACAGCACTCCTCCTGGATTAAAGTGCATGTACCTCCTCTCGCTGCTAGGGTGAAGTCAAGAGCCATGCGGTTTTGAAGCACTACTGTTCTCATGGCAGTCAGTTCATCAGTCACCAATTCTAGGGCAGAAAAGGTAGCATTGGTCATTATTTGGAGAAGTTTAGACAATTTTCTCAGTTCCCAGATTGATTTTGTTGCTCCATATGCTGGCAGTACACCTGCCCACGGGATGATGGTATCACTCAAGTCCATATGTGACAGTCCATTTTTCCCTAAGCCCACAGCATGATGGTTTTTCCAGCCCGCATTGATTTGCCCCAATGGATTGACAGGCTTCTTGATTTCTCATCGAACATTCAGAATTTTCCATTGAGGTAAAACTGCTGTGTGTTGTATGGCCGGAACCAGGTACCCCAAATAACAACTGCCGGACCAATTCTCAGGTAACCACTTATATGCTTTCCTACCACATACAAAGTAACAATCTTCTACTTTGGTAGTAACTTTACTATGTCCTGGCTCTGGATGAAACATTTTTTTGTCTATCATAGACAGTTGTCTATAAAGGTCAGCATTATGTTTTACTTTATCAGTTGTCCTATGCATCAGTTCAACAAATGAATTATAGCTCGTGTTGCAATAGGATCCTGTGCTATCAGTTTTATTGTAGCATCTATAGGGAACAGTCACATTGCAATTGCTCCAACCCACCTGAACTTTATCATTTTTGTAAAAACACACAGTCCCCTTCTGTCAACAGACAACTGCAATGCTACTTTATCTTTTGATGTGACATCTGATGTATCATAGACTAAGTTTTCCCAGGCCTTGTTGGCTCCTAGGGGAACTGAAGTTAACAGTAACCCCCCCCATATGCTGTTGGCAAAGCTGTGCAAATCCAGCAATTTGAAACATTGAAGGTCTCAGCATATACATATTTGATTGCCTGGTAAGTGTTGAAGTTTGGGTGCCACTCTGCATGCTTGTTCAGTCCAGTTTGTGTGGCTGTAAAAAGGAATGGCCACAACAAAAAGATTATTGTCACTAGTACAGTCAACAGGATGGTTATGCAATACTTCTGAGGAAACGATTGTTTTGCATTTCTGTTTTCTCCGACTCTTCCGAATAGGTGCATTTGGATCTTACTGGATTCTGTCATCTTTATTTCAGACACGTGCTCTTACTCTCTGCCCTAATAAGACCTTCAGCACCGATGGTTTCTTCACTGGGGCTGAGATGGATGAGTCCTATTAATCTGAGCCCCCATTGTAGCCAGACTTTGTGCTGAGGGCCCCAATGGAGAGGTAAGATTTTTGTCCAGTTCAAAGTTCTTAACTAGTTTGCAGTGCATCAGGTGGATCCATGAAGCTCGCTCTGCTATCTTGACTGCAGTGGGTGTCGAAAGAAGCACCTGGTAGGGACCTTCCCACCTTGGCGACGACCAATTCTTCTTCTTTATATTTCTTATCCACACCCAGTCTCCGGGTGTCACTGCCACTTCTGATGTCTCGGTTTGTTTTCTATCTGAAACAGAATTTGACTGCAACAAATGTTTAGAATTCATTAACTTTCTCATATATTCAGCTAGTGTGAAATCAGCTTCCTGGTCTGATGACATGAGAAGTTTCCACTGGGGTGTATAATAAGCCCTTCCAAATAACTTTTCAAAAGGAGTCAATCCTTTTGCTGTAGGGACAGTTCTCATGCGCAACAGTGCCAGGGGTAAACAGTATAACCATTTTTTTCCTGTTTCAGCTATTCATTTTCTCAATTTGTTTTTTAATATACCATTATGCCTTTCAACTAGCCCTGCAGATTGTGGATGGTATGCACAATGATTTTTTAAAGAAATACCAAAATGCTTACTCAACTGCTGTATGGATTGATTTACAAAGTGTGTACCATTGTCACTGTAGATCCTTTCTGGAATGCCAAACCTAGGAATGATGTCTTTGACAAGTACTTTTGCCACCGTAACTGCATCTGGATTTTTGGTTGGAAAGGCTTCTACCCACCTGGAAAACATATCTACAATGACAAGACAATATTTCTTATTTTCACATTTGTTCAATTATATGAAATCCATACAGATAGTGTGAAACGGATATGGTGGTGTAGGGAAACTCCCTTGCTTGGGCTTTATCGCCCCCTGTGCATGACGTTTGTTACAAATCTGACACGTCAAACAAAATTTTTTAGAGTAGTTTGTAAATCCGTACATTGTGAACACCTGGTTCACCAGCTGTACCATCCCCCCTGTTGAGACATGGCACTGCCCATGGCTCAAAAAAGCTGCATATCGAAATAAATTAGAGGGTAGTATTGATTTCCCTTCTCTAGAGATGTACAGCCCCTTTTCAAGAATTGCTCCTCGTTTTATCCATCATTGTTTTTCAGCTTGCATAGTGAGTGTCTGCATTGTTTTTAACATTTCTAATTCTAAAATTTCAGAGGGTCGTAATTCCTCATTTAAAAGAAATACTTCTGTAGCTGCTTGTTTTGCAGCTGTATCAGCTCTTGCATTACCTTTTGAAATCCTATCTTGTTGCTTGGTGTGAGCTGTGCATTTACAAATGGCTACTTTCTGAGGTAACTGAATATATTCTAAAAGATCTAAAATAAACTGTGCATGATTGATAGGTTTGCCAGTAGATGTTATCATTCCCCAGTTTTTCCACTGTTGCACAAAAACATGTACAGTAGAAAAAGCATACTGGCTGTAAGTAAAAATGTCTACACATTTACCCTTTGCTAAGGTACATGCCTGTGTCAGGGTGATCAATTCTGCTGCCTGTGCAGATAAGTTGTGTGGTAAACGTTTTGCTTCTATAATCCCAGTATCAGAAACTACTGCATATCCTACTAGGTTCTGTCCTGCAGGACCCCTTTTGCACGAGCCATCCACGTAGTATGTCACCTCGGCATCATCCAAGGGGACATCTGTGAGATCTTTTCTAGGTAGTGTCTTTTGCTCAATTACCTGCAGGCAGCGGTGTGGTGTGCCATCTGCAGGAGTCGGGAGCAGAGTAGAAGGGTTTAAAGTCGTGCATCACTCAATTGTCATATGAGGTTGGCTCAACAATATGGTCATACAGGAAAGATGCCTAGCAGGGGAAAGATATGCTACCTTTTCTTGTAATAAAATAATCGTGACTGCATGAGGTACTCTCAAAGTGAGAGGGTGGAATAAGACTACTGAGGCTGAAACCTGTACTGACATTGCAGCTGCAACTACTGCTTGTACACAGTGGGGTAAGGATCATGCCACTGGGTCTAGTTGTGATGAATAGTAAGCGATGGGGTGTTGCTTATCCCCATGCTGTTGTGTTAATACTGATGTCATGTAACCCTGCTTACAATCTACAGTTTGGAAAAAACGTTTACGATAGTTCGGCAATCCCAGAACTAATGAGGACGCTATTAACTGCTTCAGTTTGCAGAAAGCAGATTCTGCCTCTGGTGTCCATTGTAACAAATCTTGCGCTGCCATAGGCTTCTTATATATAAGGTCAGTCAGAGGTGCAGATTCCAAAGCATAGTTTGGACTCCAGCTCCGGCAAAAATTAGTTGTACCCAGGAAGGACATCATTTCCTTCTTGGTAGTGGGTTTTGGTGCTTGCAAAATTGCTATTTTTCTGTCCTCGTCTAATGTTCTACCTTCCTTGGATATTACATATCCCAGGTATTTGACTTGTTTTTTCCAAAGCTGCAGTTTACTTTTATTTACCTTATGTCCTTCAGCAGCTAAAAATCATAGAAGTGCTATGGTATCTTCTCTACAATCCTGCTGGGTGGGGGCTGCCAGCAAGATGTCATCAACATAAAGTAAAATCTGACTGCCTCTTGGTGGGGTGAATCCCGCCAAGTTACTTGCCATTTCTTGTAAGAATATTGTTGGACTTTCACAATATCCCTGTGGTAGTCGCGTATATGTGTACCTTTTAACCTGAAATGTGAATGCAAACCAGTACTGGCTATCAGGGTGTATCGGTATCAAAAATAATGCATTGCTGATGTCTACCACAGAAAAATACTTCTGTTGAGGTTTTAAATCATTCAACAGGGTGTGTGGGCCTGGCACCATGGGTGCCCTTGGTATTACTGCATCATTTACAGCTTGTAAATCTTGGACCATACGCCATTCACCATTTGCCTTTTTGACTAGAAATAAGGGTGTGTTACATGGTGAATCGGGAGATTGTACTAGTATCCCTCCTTTAAGTAAGGTTGCTATAATAGGCTTTATCCCTGCCTCTGCACCTTTTCTTAAGGGATACTGTCTTTTTTGTGGTCTGAATACTTATTTTGGAGTGATAGTAACTGGTCCCGCTGTACGAATAAGTCCTACATCTGATTTTCCTGTTGATCAGAGAGTCTCTGGTATATTTTGTAAGGCATTTTCTTCCTCCTTTAACAGGAGTGTCAATCAGCTGTCCTCACCAGACTGCAAGTGCACAGCTGGGTTGGTCTGAGTTATCCAATTCAACTTCTGTATTTGTATTCCCTGTTCTGACAGTTCTAGTTCTGTTTCTCCCATCTCGTGACTTTTTCTCCTAGGTCTGCCCATTCTATATTTCTGTTTTTGGTTAAGCTAACATGTGGTAATCGATTAGAGTTATAAAGTGCAAAGAGCTCCTGGGGCAATGAACAGCTGGCAATACTGTTCCCTTCTGTATCCCAGTACAGGTTACCCAATATCAATCTGTTTGCATGATTCTTAAACAATTCTTGCTCATATTTCTTATCAGGTCCTGGTGTATTACAGTAATACAGGATACAGTACAACAGGTGTTGCTTATCAATGTCAAGGGAGGGGAACTTGCTGATGGCTACATTCATTAACTCTTTGGTTACAGTCCCTGGACCAGTTGTAACCAAGTCCTGGCTGTACCAATAAAACATTTCACCCTCCGATTGCACTGCAAATGTATCAGTTTGTCGCTGTCCTTCCATACTTTGCATGGTTGGGACTACTGCTATACCAAATAGCTGCATGAGGTCTCTGCCCAAGAGGTTTACTGGGCATTTTGCAGAAACAACAATTTTGCTTTTTTGTGTCAATCCTGAAACTGGATCAGTTATTGCAATGTTACGGGAGAGAAACTCCCTATACAGCTGTCCATTAGCTGCTTTGACCAGTATGTAATCAGGTGACTCTGTGTTTTCTGGAAGTTTGGAGGGATGTATCAGGGTTTGTGATGCCCCTGTGTCACACAAGAATTTGACTTCCCTCCCTTCTACCAAGAGTGTAACTTCTGGTTTCGTGTCTGCTAAATAAAGCTCCAAGCTCAATAAAGCTAGGTCTAATATTTCATCTTCTTCATTGTCACTAACTTCTTGCACTTCCTCTACTCCCTCTATCACATTCTCATTTGTCCCTTCTTCGCTAGCCCCTTCTAGTGATTCCTGACTACCATATAGTCAGTCCTCACCCTCCTTGTCTTCCATTGTTGCCTTCTTGTTTTTCTTGCAATCCCTTGCCAAGTGTCCCTTTTTACCGCATTTAAAACATTCTCCCCTTTTCCTTCACCCTTCAAAGTCCTCTGATCGTTGATCACATTGTTTGTTTCCCTGTGCATTTTTCTTGCCCTTTTTTCTGGACTGTACTATGTAAACTTCTGCTCCATCTTCTACAGAAAATACTTGAGCTTTCTTTTTCTTTTTGCTATTAAAATGCCTTTCTGCATGCCTATCATATTCAAGTAATGATTGTAACCTGCTTGTACGATGGTCTACCATATGTTTTGTAATAAAACTGCTTATAGGTGCAATACTGCCCTTTAAAAATGCATTCTTTAACTGCTGTTCATATGGGGAATCTTGTGTTTGATCTTCAGGAACCTGCATTCCACAGTCATTATTAAAACACTGTAATAGTCTGGCATAATACCGGTCAATAGTTTCACCTTCTTGTTGGATGCATTGATTAATGCAAGTCCAGTCTGCCCTAGGTTTCCATTTTTCAGAGATGCGGTCTGTAAGACCTTTGACTCTGGTATCTAATTCTGCGCTGCTATGTGGGAGGGGTCTTTGTGCAGCGTCACGGGGATTCCAGTTCCCACTAATCATATACCAATCTGGCCCTACAATTTGTCTAGCTACCTTTTCTACCTCTTCTCCGTTTAAATTATAACTCAGCCTCATTCCTTCTAAATCTTCTGAGAATTTTCTAAAATTAACCTTTGGATGGGGAATTCCCTCAGTGGCTTTCCAGCTATTTTCCGGAGTCCAAGGTCTATACACTAAAATAATTGGGTCCTGATTGTCCTGACCTGCCTGAGGGTTGGGTACTTCTATAAGTGGGCATATTGCTTCTTCTTCACTTATAGATCATGAATTCTTAACCATTTGCCCTAACTCGATGCCTTCATCTGAGTTACCTGCCTTTGTTCGGGACCTGGTCCCGATGGGGTCTCTAATTTTAATTCGTTTTATTTTCATAATGTCTCTATCTTCAGTGACCACATGATTTTGTGGGGGTGGAATAACCTGTTCACTTGCTTCATATTCCATTAAGGGAGGTGGAGGTGCTGATGCTATTACTAAGTTATTATCCTCCTTATCTAAAAACATTGCTTTTGAATTTTTGTTCTTTTGTTCCCTACGGTTTACTTCTTCAATCCACCTGTGTGCCTGAGGAATTCCTAATTTACGTTGCTTTTTAATCCGACCTTTAGAATCGGTTTTGAGCTATTTGACAAGTTTGATAAGCAAGGATTTTTCTAATTTTCAGTCGAATTCGTAGTTATTAACCCATTTTGAATAATATTTAATATTGTCACCGCACTGCGACTGCATGTATTTTGCGTCTTCTGTTAATGGCGGATTTTGGGATCTTTTTGTGCAATTATTACCCATTTTGTTCTACCCTCTGATTGTTACGTAACTTTTCTTAATTTTTTTTAACGTGGTACCACAGATTTTGTTATAGTCTCTTCAGAATGATTGCCTACTTATTCTGTTTCTCCTGATCTATGACAAGACAGTAATCTTTTTTGTCCCTGACTTGTAAGAAAAATACAGTCTAACAAAAACAATACACATCTAGTCCCTGATCTAAAACAGAAAACAGAAAAAAAGTAGATTCACCTTACCTGAGCCCATATGATTGATCACCAATTCGCGGAGACCCGTCCTTCAGTCGCAGATCAGAAAGTGGCTGGCCTCTTTTGAACGACAATTCAGTTGGAGGGCTATTCAGATAAGAAGAACCAATTTGGTTTCTTCCCCGTATGGTTTCAACCACCTGGCCTGTCTGATCCGAGGTGAAGAGAGGGTTCCGGTCCAAAGGACCAATCTGTCAAAGGAAAAAACTTCAAAGACCAATTCACATTAGGTTCAAGCAAGGCACCCTTTATTACTTGCAGCAAGGAGACAAAGCATGTAGGCACAAGGTTTGTCTGAATCATTAGTGATTAGTATGTTATTCTTATACAGTTCTCTTCCTGTCACACAGAAAATGTTACCATTCTATTGCTGATGTAGTTAGACACAGCTTTCTGTATGTTCTACAGAAAATGTTGCTAGACTTATTGCTGACCAAGTTAAATTATCTGCTGTTTTGCAAAACATTTTGAGAAAAAAAACCTGGTCTTGGGCTTATTTTAGTCCATTTCAACTTTTCAATTCTTCAATTGTACTGTTCTAATACATGTTACATTTTGTCTAGATTCAAGGTACATTTCTAGCTTTAGTACAAGTAATGCTGACTACAGTTTAAACTTTCAAGCATCTGTTGTTTTCTTTATCAATAGCTTCTAGCAGCTGCATGTTTTCTCATGGCATAAGCAGAAATGAATATCCCTTTGTTAAGTTTCATTACATTAGCAGAAATGAATTGTCTCTTGTTATTTTCATGACATTAGCAGAAATGAAATGCTTCTTAATATTTTCATGACATTAGCAGAAATGAAATGCTTCTTGTTAAGTTTCTAATAGCTGTGCAGATTCATGCAGTGTGAACAGAATAAATGTATTAACCATTTTAAACCTCAAATGCACTAAGCATGCATATTACTATTACATATTTTTCTAGCACCTGCAAATATATCAGTGATGCTAGACCAGGCAAATGATCAGGTGGAAGATCTCTAATTGTGTACAGAAATAACCTTATCCCAAAAGTCATTGTCCAAGGAAACTCCTTATCCAACTCTGGTCCTAACTGGATTCTCCTAAAATTTCCAGCTCACAGATGCAAACCACTACTGATCGCTACAGTGTATCTACCACTCCCTGCTTCCAAAAATCAATACATTCAAATCACTATTATCCTTAACAAATGCCCCCAAAATAATAACATAATCATTCCAGGTGACTTCACTCTTAATTATCTTGGCCCTCTTTCTTATTACATGGGTACTTTCTTAGCAGGCCTAGGTCTCCTTCAACTCATAAAAAAACAAAAAACTTAATCTCAGGTCCCCCATATCCTCCATGCTCAACCTGATTATTACAAACATACTATCCAAACTCTGTTGCCAACATAAACATTCTGCCTCCATCACTAAGCAACAATTGCCCAATCACCTTGTCAACCATACCATAAAACTACCACCAATATTAAAAGCTTTCCCAAATCAGAGTAGGGCAAATACAGACAAACTTAGAACTTTTCTCAAAGTGCACAGCTGGAACCATATAGTTTCCTTACATAACTCTAATACAGCAGCTGTAAGTCTAACCAACTTTCTAATCCAGCTGCAAGACAAATTCTTCCCACTTATCCACAGTCTTTATAAACCCACTAAAACTGAATGGCTAGCCAATGAACTTAAACATCTTTTAACTAAGAGATAAAGCATGGCAAAATTGTAAACAGACTCCCACAACTGACAACTTCACCTTCTTTGTGGTCTTGCATAAACTACCCAAGAAGTCCATCAGAAGGCACAAAATAAATCTTCAAACAAATTACCCTCTTACATTCCCCCAAAACTTTTGGAAAGAGGTTAACCTTTTTACAGGAAGAAAACCTCATGCTAACCTGTCTACAAACACCATTCAATTTGGTACAGCAAAAGTTTCTCAAGACAATTTCCTTAAAGAATTTAGCAATCTCCCACCAATAAACTCCACACCTTCACAGATCATAAATTGCCCACCCCAACATCATTCATCCCCCTCTTTGACTTCAAATGCATACATCCCAAAGAAGTCTCTATTCTACCTGAAAATATTTCCACTGACACCCCTCCTGGATCTGACAACATAAACCCCTGGTTCATATATCACTGTAGAAAGCATCTATGTCTTCCTCTCACCCACATATATAATTTATGTACAGAATATGATGCCACAGATTTGGAAGACTGCTCTAATTAAACCCCTTCCAAAGCAAACCAACCCAAAATATTTCTCTCACTTCCATCCAATATCTTTCCTCCTAATTCTGGGGAAACTTCTTGAAAAGATAGCCTACACCCAACTCTCCCTCTTTATCTGGCATTACTACCTGGTCTCATCCAAACTACATGGATTCTAGCCTGGACAAATAACTATGACAGTACATTGGTCCCTAATTGGTGACATCATGCTAAACTCTGATAGTGGCCTCCTTACAGGTGCCCTATTTATAGACTTAGAAAATGGTATTTGACCTCTTTGACCACTATCGTCTCTGAAACAAAATAATTGAAATTAGTATCAGTCCAGATGCCACTCCCTGGTATAAAAACTTCCTCAATGACTGACACTTTAGTGTTAAAATCGGATCATTCCAATCAGAATCTGCCCCATTTACAAAAGGTGTACCAGAACGTACCATTCTTGCTCCCCCTCATCTCCATATTCATTAACAAACTGCCTTGTGAATTCCCCCGTCTCACTTATTCTCTTTTGATGACATGGTCATTTACCAATCAGGTGACTTTCACACCAACATTTAATGCCAACTCCAGTCACAAAGCTCCACTGATGCTTCTTAAACCATAAAGCACCTATCAACCCCAACAAGACCAAAATTATGTTTTTTGAAACTCCACAGAAAATTCACCAAGCATGTGACTCATAAACTATCTGTGACTTACACAACCATTACATAGAGACAACCCCACCTTCAAATACCTAAGACAATGGCTTGATCTGTCAGTAAACTTCCATTTCACTTTGACAAAGTGAGAGCCAAAATAAATTCCCTCCTAGTCTGAGCCAAAAGGATCTCCTCTTTTCTATCCCAACAAGCTAAAGCAGCAATTTGCAAAAGAGTTCTCCTTTCTCAGCTTGAAATGGGCTTCCAGTTTTCGCTTCTGCCTCCAAGAAAAACATTGCCATACTCCAGATTATCTCTGATGGCATCTGATGACTCATTACAAACTTACTCATTAGCATCAAACATGGCTGATTTTCCAAACATCATATCCTTCAGAAAAAGCCAAATGGCTACATGTAAAGCAAAGATCTAACCTACCTTTTAGGATCTCAACTCTACAAACTATTCAAACTCTACAGATTTACTCCTCTTGGAGCTAAACTTCATGAAAAAGCTCCTCATACAAACTGAGACACTACTCACAAACCACACCAACTTGCATTACACCTAAAAGCAAACTCCACAGCACCACACATGCTTTCGCCTCTCAAGCACTCCCCATTGACATTAAGGAAATCGACACATTCCAAATTCAGAATGCAGTTCAAAAAGCACTCCTTCATCCAAACCAGATGCTCCTATTTTAACACAGGGCATATCACTTAACCTATCTTCTTTTCAAGTCTCTTCTCCTCTCTCGAGATTCATTGAAGATTGACCCACTTTTGAAACTAATGTACGTATTATAAATTACACTCGGCTTGATTGTACATTGCACCATTCTTGTTCACTACAATGTATTTGTATTTTTTCTCTGGAATTAATCTGTACTACTCTTGCTTACATTTCTGTATTTTTTTGTGGAATGTTTTGTATTTCACCTGGACTGAGCCTGAAATTTGGTTAATATTGATCACTGCATGTAATGTAAAAGCTGAAACTAAATTTTTTTTAAAAAAGCTGTTATACATAATATGTGGAAATATTCACTTCTTATCATTCTATATTATCTTTGAACATGAATGGTCTCACATGTATATACAAAAAGAAAGAGGTAGTGTACTATATTAAGAAAAGAGTGCTGTGCTACAGGTGACACATTTGGAAAAAAAACTGAGTGTGTGAACTTGATAAAGAAAGGATTTTAGGGTGGTTATTCAGCAAAATATGTGGGACAAAAGAAAAGTCCAGTACTTATATTAATTGCTAGAGGAGCTCCAGTAGTGATAGGAGAGATGAAAAAATATAATAATTGTAGATTTGTAGTTTTAAGAGGCTACTGGCAACATAAGGAGGGCTAGACATGCATTTATATTCTACTTAAAAGTGCTACTTTGGGACTTAAGGAAATTCGTAGAGAAATAATAAGCTTTCAACAGGGAATATTACATATAGATGGGGACTGGAATTTGATTTTCAACAGTGAGGATGCATCTGGGGGCCATAGATGGGAAAATTTAAAAATGACGATATATTTTTGAAGAAATTTATGAAAATATTTGGCACAGAAGATGTGAATTCAGTAATAGGAGCTCAGAGAGAGAATTTATATATTTTTCCCTAAGGTACTAAAACTGGATCAGGCTAGACAGAAATTATATTTTACAGGAACATGTGCATTTAGTTGAAAGTTTTGTTACACATCCAATAACTATTTCAGATCCCATGCTAATAATAACTCAGATAATGAAATAAAAATGAGACACTGGTGCTTCTGTTAAACACAGAGGAATTTAAGGAATGGTAGTGGAAATTGCTTGGAAGTTATTAGTGATGACAGAAATTTCTTCAGAAAATATAGTTAGGGAGTGTGATAAAATTAAGTGGAGTTGAAAAATAGGGCAGAAATAAAAAAAAGAGATATTGTTAAGAAGTAATAAGAATTATTTAGAGGGGCTGGCAAAGGTCAAAAGTATTACAGAATAAGGGGAATCTCACAGAACAAGAAGAGGTACAATTATAGACTGCTAAAGAAAAAATGAAGGGACTACCTAGATAATATGCATGAGTTTAGAAATACTGCTGTTTTTGATAATAACTCAAGAGCACAAAAGCTTTTAGAACAATGTCTCAGGTAACAGAAAGCAGAAATGGCTGTTGCCAAATTTAGGGAGCCTATAACAAAGAAGATAAGCAGAGATCCTGTAGAAGTATTAGAAATATTGTTGGAAGTTTTTATGAAAATCTATATAAAGCAGAAAAATGTGGAGATCAAGAAAATGCACAAATGGAAATATTTATTGAAGGATTAAATGTGCCAAGGTTAGAGGCAGATGAAGCTCAATTATTAACATGATAGGAGGAGATGACAAGAGAAGTCTCCAAGAATAGATGATATTCCTGTTGAAGTTTGGAAGCTACGAGGAAGAAAATGATAAACATCTGGACGGTTTTGTTTAACATTATTTTAAAAGGAGGAGAAGCACCAACATCCTGTAAGAAAGCTGTGCTGGCTGTAATACCTAAAGATGGTAAAGACTCATCATATTCCACTTCATATAGGCCTATTTTGATTCTAAACCATTATTATAAAGTACCAAACAGTAAAAGGAGAAAACACTCCAAGACAGGCCAAGATAAACTTAAAACTTAAACTTTATACTATTTCCTTTAGCTCTATATTGCAACTTAGAGCATTAAGTTATGATGGATATTAACTAATGGCTATATGCAACTTATTTTTATGTTGTCATTTTATGATATTGCTGAAGTTTTAACTGAGACAGCAAAGTGTGTTATTTGATGCTGGTTTATGTTGCTTTAAATATTTTATGTTTTTTATCATGTGATTTTTATTGGACATTATTAGTATTTAAGAGGGAGGTTTGAAATGTGTATTAGATTCTGATGAAGCCTGTGTGTATGCGGGCGAAAGCGCTTAATCTTTAAGCTATTTTTTATTCTGTGGAAAACTCATTAAAGATATTTCACTGTGTGGAATTTACATCTGTGCTTATCTTGGCCTGCCTTGGAGTGTTTTCTCCTTTTACTATTTGGTATCAGTTTGTCTACACTTAATTTTGTGTTCGTTTATTATTATAAAGTATTTATGTCTATAATGTCTAAAAGAATGGCAAAATTGTTGCCAAAACTGATAGATGTGGATCAATGGAATTTTATAGAGGGAAGGCAAATATTTGAGAACATTAATATTACAGTGATGATCCAGAGGGAAACAGAATGTCAGAAAATGGCACTGTTGGTGGTTCTTGATGCAGAGAAAGCATTTTACAAAGTAAGCTGGGATTTTATGAGTAGGGCAATGGAAGCATTTGCATTCCCTGACACAGTAATAAGATTAATTAGGAGGCTATACGAGAAATCAGAGGTGAAAACTGAAGTGGGAGGGAATTCCTTGATGCAGAGAAAGCATTTGGCAGAATACACTGGGATTTTATGAGTAGGGCAATGGAAACATTTGCATTCTCTAGCAAAATAATAAGGTTAATTAGGAGGCTATATGAGAGACTGGAGGTGAAAACTGAAGTGGGAGAGGAGTCCTCTCTGATAAGTTATGTTTGAACAGAGGAACCAGTCAGGGTGTCCTCATTCCCCTTTGGATATAATTGGTATGGTGGTCATAAAAGTTGACTTTGTTTGCAAGTGATATTATTTTGTACATTTTGTATTTTGCTGTTCATACTGGTGATGGACTACATTAGCAAACAGGTTGGAGGGGACAGATCAACAAAGCTGCTGTATGCAGACGATGTGGCAGTACAGGCAGACTGTAAGCTAGAACTTCAGCAAAGGATAGGAGAATGGAATGCAAAACTGAAGGCACATGGGATGACACTAAGCACAGATAAGACGGTGGTAATGGCAGCAAATTGGGGAAATCAGAAGAAGCTGAGAATACTGATAGAAGGGAAGATAGTGGAACAAGCAAACAGCTTCAAGTATCTGGGAGGGGTGGTTGAGGAGAAGGGTAGCCTGAATGAAGAGATCAAAGCTAGAATCAGAGGGGCTGTAGCCAACTGGCATAGAGTATCAGGTGCAGTCTATGACAGAAGAATACCAAAGAAGCTGAAAAGTAAGGTGTATAGTGAGTGTACCACCAAGACAGTGGTGTGACCAGTACTACTGTATGGTACAGAAACCTGGGCAGTAAAGGGAGAACAGCTGATGAAGCTAGAGGTGATGGAAATGAAGTGCCTGAGAAAGATGGTAGGATGCACACTGTGGGACAGACGAAGAAATGAGGACATAAGAGCAGAAGCCATAGTAGCTACAATTGCAGAAAAGATTAAGGAGAACAAATTATGGTGGTTTGGGCACATGTGTAGAAAAGCAGAAGACCATCTGGTGAGGAAGATTTGGGACAGACAGGAAGAAGATCAGAGGAAGTGAGGACATCCAGCAAAAAGGTGGATGGATTGTGTGAAAGAAGATCTACGGCAGTCAGGCATGAGTGGTGAAGAAGGCAGGAGTGTGGCACTGAATAGAGAGAGTTGGCAGCAGTTAACACGATACCTCGACCCCATGTAGAAAAAATGGGAAAAAGGGGGACTGCTGCTAATGATGATGATGATATTATTTTGTGCCTGATAAGACAAGAAAAGGACATTTCAGTACTGTAGAGCATTCTGAGATAGTTTCAAGTCTTTTCAAGATACAAAATTAATGAAGATAAAACAAAAACAACAGCTACAAACTATGTACCCACACACATTGGTTCAGAAATACCCATATTTATGGGGATATGATAAAATGAAGTACTTAGGAGTATGGGTTAAAAAGGATTCTGTTATGGCAGCTAAGGATATAGTAAACAAAAAGATAATATGAAAACTGAGAAACGCTAAGCTCTGTTTTATGGATATGAATATCAAGGTACAAGCAGGGGAAAATGTTTTTAATCCCTTTAGTTTTATATGCAGGTCAGGCATATTTTTATCAAACATAACAAAACACTACTGTTCAAAAAATAAAAAATCACATGTAGCAGAGGTAGGATTCTTTACTTCACCACAATATCTGGTACCTCGGCCTCTTGCCTTCATTGTGGTGAAGTAAATAATCTACTACCTTTGCTACGTGTGTTTTTTTAATATTTTTATCAAACACAACATAAGTTGTGGATTGCAATCAATAAATAGTTGAAAGATTGTATCTGGGATGGGAAGCAGGCAAGGGTCAAGTGTGATAAGTTGATCCTTCCAATAGAACAAGGTGGTTTGGGATTACCAGATTTGAAGGGATATTTCACAGCTACATAGTTAAGCTCCTATACACAGCACACACAGAAAGCTATAATTCAAAATGGAAAAGGATAATGATGAAATGTGGGGAAGCTCAAGAAATAGAGGGATTTTATATGCCGATTATTAGGGAGAATAACGATAGCTATACAGAAATTATATTCATAAAGTAGCAGAAAGCATTTTGATAACTAAGCCAACACGGAAATGGTTGAAAGAAGTTTCTGCCAATAGGGATGACTGCAATTAGGGGTACAGAGAATATGCAAGATGGGCTAGAATTTACTGGAGAAAACTGGCAAAGGAACCAAGGTATTGGGAGCAAATAATTAGAGAGGGAAAGGTAATAAATGAGTAAGAGGCCAAAAATACATTTGGACTGCAAGCTAGAGACTGTCTTCCCTCTCAAGAATTGGTATCAGAGTATAGGCAAAGAGAAAATAATAGAGGTATCCTTAGTGAAAGACTTGCACTAGTGGAGTTTCTAACTGAATCTAGTACAGAAGCTGCTGTTAAAATGGGATAATTAGTAGGGCATATACAGTTTTGCATGATAACTATAGGAATCAATCACAGGAGGTTAGAAAGGATTGGGAAGAGAGACTGGATATGCAATTCACAAAGAAACATTGCGAAGATATATGTATGGCCCCCGACTATGCAATTAAGTCTAGATGATTTAGGATTTTTGCTTGGAAGTGTTTGCATATGCATTTCTATACCCCAAGCAGACTTATTTTTTCCTCAGGTAGATTGAAAATGTTGGGGCTGTGATGAGGAAGAATGAGATAATTGGAAATGTATTTTTTGGGAGTGTAATGAGTTGGTAGACTTTAAAAATTCCCTGAAGATTATTCTGTTATAAATGCTGGGTGAGCAAATTATGTTAATAAGGAAATATTTTTTTCAGCTGTGATTGCCTAGACATAGTAAGGCCTTGATGAATTTAATTCTGGTGGCTGCCAAAAAAGCAATTTCTAGAATATGGAAATCAAAGTCTAAACCAACTGTATTAAAAGCAATGAATATAGTAAAGGAGATAAAGGAAAGGAAGTATTTTTTTAGAAAGGGTACGAGCAAATTACATAGAAAACTGGTAGTTGTAGGCAGGGGGGGGCTTGTGCTATAGGACTGCAGCCCCCCCCCCATCTAGAAAAACCAAAAGAAAAATCTGTGAAACTAGAAAAACCAAAAGAAAAATCTGTGAAACAAGAAAAAAAAAAAAATCACGAATCACGACTACTCCGCACATGTGCGGACACATTGGGAACTCAGACTGCCTTTGTCAGCAGTCCGGATTGAAGAGATACCCAGGAATCTGTGCGGTGATGACCGTACAGAACAGAGATGCTCCGGACTGCTTCAGCTGCAGGCAGAACCAATGAGGACTGAGAGGTGAGCTCTCGTGGGGATTTCACTTCTGCGCGGGCTTCGTTTGTGACTTGTGCTGCTGGACTGCAGGCTTCATTCGTGATTTGGATTGTAGGTGTGAAAATGGTCGCTGGATACATTATTGGTGTATGTGTTGCTTCGCGGTCGCTGGATACATTACTTGTGTGTGTTGCTTTGTGAAATGCTGGACACATTTTTTACAGCAGGTAGGTGTGGAAATAGTTGCTGGATACAGTGTGTGCATGTGTGGAAATGGTCGCTGGATACAGTGTGTGTGTGTGTGTGTGTGTGTGTGTGTGTGTGTGTGTGTGTGTGTGTGTGTGGAAATGGTCACTGGATACAGTGTGTGTGTGGAAACGGTCACTGGATACAGTGTGTGTGTGGAAACGGTCACTGGATACAGTGTGTGTGTGGAAACGGTCGCTGGATACAGTGTGTGTGTGTGTGTGTGTGTGTGTGTGTGTGTGTGTGTGTGTGTGTGTGTGTGTGTGTGTGTGGAAACGGTCACTGGATACAGTGTGTGTGTGTGTGTGTGTGTGTGTGTGTGTGTGTGTGTGTGTGTGTGTGTATAAAATGCCCCAGTTGCTATATACTGGTGGCTAGAGAGAACACATGTTAGTGGATAGAGATACTCAGGCTTGAAATCTGTACCTTGGATGCAGGTGGCAAGGACCTAAATTCCCTACCCACCACCATTTGTAAAAAAAATGCAGATTTTTGCCTGATATTTGTTCTGTTTTTCATCAAATCTGTGGTTTCTGTATCTTCATTTTTCCTTGCAAAGTCTGTAGTGCAGTGGTGCACTGGTAGCATTGCTGCCTGACAGCTACAGGTTCTCTGGTTTGATTCTTGGCTGGGGTGCCTTTTGTGTGGAGTCTGCATGTCCTCACATCTTACAAAGATGTGTCTGGAGTTTCTCCCTGGTCTGCTGAAAATTGTCTTTTGTTCCAAGTCAGACTAGTTTCCTGGTTAAATGTTTAAAAATAACAGGCATTTGAATTTCAGACTTCATATTCTTCAGAAAGTACATGGTAACACAAAACCTTTTATTCTAGCAGTTGTCTAAGTTTATAACATGGATATTTGAAATTTGTCCCTATTTTTGGGACTATATTCCCCCATTATTGGCTTTGTCCAGGTATTTTGTGCTAAGGTTGAGAGCTATCTATGGTACGAACTGAATTCACTGAATGTTGGGGGGCTGTATTCCCCCCATTACTGGATTTGTCCACATGTTTTTTGCTAAGAGGTTGAGAGTTATGGTGAGAACTGAATTCACTGAATATGTTTTGGGGCTGTATTCCCCCATTATTGGCTTTGTTCAGGTGTTTTGTGCTAAGAGATTGACAGCTATGGTGAGAACTGAATTGACTAAATGGTAGCCATTTACGTTTGTCTTCCTCTCTTTCACAAAACAGCTGATTTGGCATAGTGGTATGTTTCTCTGACTGTTTTGCACAGGGGAACAACGTACCAACAACAGGGTTGGGGCAAACCTCGCAGATAGATGTAATGGACAAATTTAGCACTAGGGATGCTGGGGAAATAACACCAGATTCCACTTTAAGTAATTGTTTGGTTATGAAGAAAGACAACTTCTTCATATATAATTTCACTGACATTGCATTAACATCTGAATATTTTGATTAACTAATTGATTAATTAATTGTTTTGAAATGTATAAAAATCATTGGCATTTTATCTGAATATTTTGAGTTTTTTACCAGAGGCTTTCAATTTGTTCCCCTACGTTCATTAGATTTAACCAAGACTCTATTAGATTTAAAGCTTTTTATTAGACGTTTGAATTTGAGTATTCAATTTAAGGGACAAACACACTTAAATGAAGGCTTCACAAGGTCTAGCACATTAAACCCTCCTACACACCCAGCACTAAAGATATTTGAAGAACTAGTCGAAATGGATTTAAGAAAACAATATTCTAGTAACATGTCTTCTCAACCTACTAATTTGGATTTTGAGTTATATCAGCTGATTAATTTTCTTAAGAAAGAGGGTGTCCGAGTTATGAAACCGGACAAGGGGGGAGGGGTGGTTTTAATGTACAATTGGGCCTACGACACATACATGCACAACATGTTGCAAGATACTGGACAGTATGGGGTGGTCTCAATTAATGAGACTAACATAGCTTATTCTAAAATTAAATACTTATTACATGACCACCTGATGCAAGGAGCCATTAATGAGAAGCTATTTAATTTTTTGCATGTTAACAAACCCATTACACCGGTGATTTTTGGGATCCCTAAGGTTCACAAAGGCTTGGATCCCCTAAAATTCAGGCCAATTGTTGCAGGTGCAGGTAGTATTGTGGAACCACTTGGTAAATTTATCGACCAAACTGTTAAGAAGTTAGTTTTATCTCTGGAGCATATCTGTAAAGACTCTTGGGAGTTTCTTAAGGGTATTCAAACCAATTTTTATGATTTAACTAACCTTATGATTACCATTGACATTGTGGAGTTGTTTCCCAGCATCCCTCATACTGTTGGTTTAGAATGGTTCAATGAGGTCTTGTGTTCACTTTCTGAATTCAGCCCAAACACCATTAGACTGTTAGTTGAATTCATGGAAATCATCCTTGAAAATAATTTCATTTATTTTAATGGAGAATTGTTTAGGCAAAAGAAAGGGGTTGCCATGGGTGCTCCTTGTGCCTCGTCTTATGCCTTATGTCTTATGTCTTATGTTACTTGGACGATATATGTTTGTTATGGAAGGGAAGCCTTAACGATTTTATGGACTTCATGACCCACATTAATTCTTCTACACATTTTTTAGCCTTCACACATAACGCTAGTGTGGATGTCCTGAATTATTTGGATGTTTCCCTGTTTAAAAATCAACACACTGGTATCTTTCAATCAAAAATTTACAGAAAAAGCACTTTTTCCAACTCCTACCTCCATTTTGACAGTGGGCACCCCTTTCATCAGAAAAAAGGTATATTAAAGGGGCAGTTCATTAGGGCATCCAGGATGTGCAGCACAGAAGAACTATTTATGGAAGAAATGTATTTTCTAAAAATTTATTTTTGGAAAGGGGTTATCCAGTTCACCTGGTTAATAATCTAGCGCAGGAGGTTATAATCAACAAAAGAAATAAATATTTTCCTCTACTGGGTATAGGTGTAAAGACGGACAGACATGTAGAACAAGAGGTTCAATTTGACACGCATAATGTGTTTATACAAACTTTCACTAAAGACTCCTTACAAGTGGAAAAGATAGTGTCAAGGTACTGGCCAGTGTTAACATTGCAGGAAGATATAAACAAACTAGTATCTGACAAACCTAAATTTGTGAACAGGAGAAATGTTAACCTTAAGGGGTTATTTGAGAGGCAGTTTTACATGAGTCACACACAATCTAGCTCTAGATTAGGTACACATAAATGTGGGGCATGCAAGCAATGTTCATACATTATTAATGACAGCAGCTTGCATATTGCTTCAAGAAATTATAGATTTAAATCAATGGGATATTACAACTGTGGGACCAAAGATGTAGTGTACCTCAGAACATGTACTCAATGTCTCAGTTTTTACATTGGTAAGACTGAGAGATCTTTGAGGAAAATAATTTATGAACATCTGTACGATGTCTCAAAGGAGAAAGACACAAATGCCTTTTACAAGCATTCTTTGAAATGTCCCAATATGCAGTTGAAATTTATTGTTTTAGAACAGGTAACACAGAACCCAAGAGGGGGTGATTGGGAAACATCGCTGGAATATAAAGAATTGTTGTGGCAATTGAAGTTAAATGCCACAAGACCCCCAGGGCTTAATGACAATGTTAGTATTAGTAGTGTACTAAAAATGAGGAGGGCTAGATTATAACAACAATGTTTTTATTACACACACACTGAATAATATTATATTTCACTGCAGTGCATATTTTATACATGTATTTATTAACAGTTTTTGACTGTTACAAATTTTATTAATTTTGTATTTGCACTGCATGTCAGGTGTGGGTGTTCAGTATGTTTTCAACTTGAATATGTTCATTTTTAAGATGTTTTATTTGAGTATGAAATTACAAGAATTTTTTAACAATATTTCACTAGTATGTGAATATACATTTCTTATTTTTATGTATAGGTAGGTTTTTAAACATTACATGTGTTACAAGTATTGGTTATATATATTGGTTTTTAACACAAGGTTTTCATGTCAAGATATCTTTAAGAACATAATTAATTAAATCTGTAGTTCTAATTAATTATAGGTCATGTGACCAGTAAATGACTATATAAAGCATTATGTTTTTTTAGTATACATCTTGATAAAGCCTGGTATTAACCAGGCGAAAGCGCTTGATTCAATTTTGACTGCTGTTTGGTTTTTCATCCTTGTTACGTCCATTAAAGACAGTTTCACTACTTTTTTGGTCGGTGGTCTTTAACTGTGGAAGTCTTTCATTACTTGGACTTTGTGGTAAATTTTGATTTTGATAGTGGTATGTTTCTCTGACTGTTTTGCACCGGGCCCCTTGGGTTAAAGACGTGGCAGTGAAATGTATGGTGGTAACACAGCATTTTATTCTGGCAACTTTCTAACATTATACAAGCAATGTTTAAAATGTGTCCCTGGTTTTTGGGCTTTTGTCCCCCCCCCAATAAATTTCGGCTTTTTCCAGATTTCTTGTGCTGCAAAGTTCAGAGATACAACTGCGTGTTGAGTAGATTTTACAAGGAGCTGAGAGCTGCAGGGGAACAAAACTTTAGAGCTGCTTATTCTGAGTCTGCTTGCATTGTTAATAGCACAACAGGTAGTGTGCTTGTTTTTGATGCAGAAGACTGTGGGTTCTACTCCCACAGTAGATAGATGCATTGCTGATAATGTACTGTGTTGTAAAGGGGGTGGATGCTGCAGTCCTTTTTGGCGAAGATACCTAGAGTAGTAACTGTGAACCTGTTATCAGTTTGCCATACATTCCCTATTGCGATATTACTAGCTTATAATTTTTTTAAATGCATGCAACATAGGCAATTTATTCCTCAAAGGCAACAGGCACTTTATTTGTAGATGAATAAACAATGACATATAAAGTTGTTTGCTAGCAGCAACCTCTTCATTGTTACAGATTTCTTTAATGTGGAATTATTTAGATGACTTTTACTACTTCAGAGATTGTGCATATTTACTGATACTGGTGGACTATAGAAGGTTGAGTAGACTTTTATGATGAAAATGTTCTGAATTGGGCAGTTTTGTCATTGGTGCATGCATTGTATTTCATTTTTTACTGGAAAAATGTTCAAAACAATAAATTTAAAATGCCCTCTCTCTAACAACTGTACTGTATTGTACAAGGAATACAATTTAATACAATCGGGAAGGTGTATCAAAGAGCATGTGTATGTTTCGTGTTCAAGGGGTCTATGATTTTAAAACAGCCCAAAGTTAATCTTTATCTGCCACTGGCAAAATGTATTTTCTTTTAATGTGGGTTTCAATGATGTTTCAATGCATGTGAGTTTTAAGGGCAGAGAAGTTTTAATGCTAAGTCTGTTTTCATTGTGAGACTGCATTGCTTTGTTTAGCAGATATCTATTGGGGTTTGTGCTGTAAAAATGAAAAATAAAACTTTCAAATGAAATCCAAATCATTGCAGAAGTAAAGCAGTATGCACATTACTGTGTTTATGGTAAATGGGACAAAATAACCAAGGAATGGGACATTGGAATGGCTGCAGGGGGGAGGCTCCATTCAACCATGATTTTGAGAGGGGAAGGGCAGCAAACTCAGACAGCCCTGGTTGAACTATACCTTTCAGCTGTCCATATTTTTGCAGAATGAATAGATATTTGCTTCTTATTTTTGGTTTGTTCCTCATAAAATGTGTGGTTTTCTGGCAAATCATTTAGGAATGAAGTCACTAAATGACAGACATTGAGTTTCAGACATCATAACCTTCAGAAAAATGCATGCTAAAGCAAGACCTGTTATTCTATCAAGTGTCTTAAGTTTATACAAAAGCAATTTTTAGTAGTGTTTGTATGTTCCCCCAATATATTTGGCCTTGTCCAGATTTCCTGCATTAACAGGTTGAGAGGTACGTGCAAATAAATTGCTTTATAGAATTAGGCATATCCAAACCTCTCAACTGTCCCCGATTTTGGCTCAAAATGTTACTCTTCCCCTAATAATCCCTCTGCAAAATGGCAATTTTGGAAAAAAACATGGAGGGTTTGCAATTAATAAATAACTGTAATAATCAGTTATAGATTACTTTTATTTCAGAAATGCATGTAGATTCTTTTATTTTGTCAGCTGCTCAAGTTAGCAGTACTAATATTAAAAATGTCCCTTCTTTGACAGGTTCCCAGCTGTATTGTGTGGCTATTTTATATTTTTGGTCCATTTTTCATAAAATTGTGTTTTTTTGGCAAATTAGTGGCAAATCATTAAAGACTGAAGTTAGAAAATAATGACAGACATTTCATTTTCAGATTTCATGCCCTTCAGAAAATTCATACTAATGCAAGACCTACTATTCTATTATCTTTCTAAGTTGATAAGAGCAATATTTAAAAATTGTCCTTATTTTTCGGCCTTTGTCCCACTTCTATGTATGGCTTTATCCAGATTTCTTGCTCTGAGGTTGAGAGGTATGACAAATGTGTCAGGGCCATCACAGTCAGCCAGAGACATTTCAAATTGTGACAAACTTGTTGCACCCCACTCCTCCATGTAATGACTCTGGATGTGTCCAAGCAAGGCAAGGAGCAGTTATGCAGTGTAAATGTGCAGACTATCCCCCCCCATCCAAGGTAAATACAAGTACTACAGTGGCTTTTCATCTGTCATTGATTTTGCAGAATGTTCTGGTTTCTGTCATATTTTTATACTGTTGATTTATGCTTATTATTATTCAGAAAGTGCCTTTTGCTCTGTGTTTAAGTAGCAGTGCTTTAATGACCATCAGGTAAGCTTGTCTGATATTGTAAAATGCAAGTAAGTTTTAATAAGCAGTATTGCCAACATTGAAAGCCTTTCTGTTGTTGCCATGCAGAGAATACTTACATAACTAGATAACGTATAAGCCTTGGGTATTGAAATGCATATGACAGTATTTGTAATAAAGGACAGGATTACATTATGTTAAGCTCATTACAGGCTTTACCTGCAAACTAAACAGAATGCCAATCTATCATGTGTGGTCCATATCCTGTGCAATAATCCTTTAAGCAATATATGTTGAGCTTGTTTTTTGTTTGCTTTTCATTTTTTACTTTGATCATGTTTTCCCCATGAAACAAGTAGATAGTTGTTGTCAGGCAGCAGGTCTTTTTTGGATAAGAAACATTTTTACAAGTGGGGGTATCACAGAGATTGCTACTTTCAGAATGTTACTTGGTACTTTAATAAACCTGAATATAAATTAGAATTAGAACTGGAGTGCAAGGAGAAGTGATTTGAGTTAAGTGCTGCTTGTTTTTATTATACTTGATTTTGACTGGCACTCCAGTAATGTATTTAAAAAGTAATTTATTTTTTCATGCCTCACATCCTTTTTGTTTCCATCTAGATATTAAGTAAGCTATCATGCAGCCAATGGATTTAAATTTTTTTTTCTTCTACACTTCATTTTGTCTTGATTGGACTCTCATAATGATGGTTTGGCACCCAGGGCAGCGTATTTAATTAAAGTTACAGTTTTTGTGGTTTTGAGCATAGCTCCTCCCCTTTCTAGTTGGCCACATCCATTTCCATTGACACCACCCATTCAGCTGTCTCCTGCAGCCCCCCTTTGATTTGAAGTCACCAGCCATCACTGGTTGTGGGAAAAATACATGCAGAATAATGTTTTGGAGGAGGAATGAGGTTTAAGGGAAGGCAGAAATTGAATGGGCTCTGTAATGTTTGATTCACAATGACAGTATATCAGCATGGTTTGCTTTCATTTATATAAATGCATGACTGCCTATGTCATAAGTGATAATTCAATAATAATATTTTTTTAAATATTCAGCATTGCTGTACTACCCCAGTAAACACACACACATACACACACACACACACACATATATATATATATATATATACATATATATATATATATATATATATATATATATATATATATATATATATATATATATATATATATATATATATATATATATACATTATATATAGGTTTACTATTAAAATTTCGAACGGCACTCCGTCGACTGTGCTATAGTCGGCAACGGAAATTCAAAAACGTCGAATGTCGAAGTCAAAAAATCAATCTAGGAACGGTTTTAACATGGGTCGAGGTAGGTGTTCAGTATTATTCTGAACTACAAACATCTCCCCTACCTCGACTCATGTTAAAACCCATTCCTAGATTGTTTTTTTGAGTTCGCAATTATCATTTTCGAACTTCCGTGTTCGACTATAGTACAGTCGATGGAGTGCCGTTCGAAATTTTAATAGTAAACCTATATATATATATATATATATATATATATATATATATATATATATATATATATATATATATATATCTATATATACATATATATATATATATATATATATATATATATATATATATATATATATATATATATATATATATATATATATATATATATATATATATATATATATATATATATATATACATTATATATACATACATATATATATATATATATATATATATATATATATATATATATATATATATATATATATATATATATATATATATATATATATATATATATATATATAGATAGATATATTCATATATATATATATATATATATATATATATAAATAAACACAGCTATAGAATTAGCATAAGACAGTGTGGAAGCATATGTCAGCTGCTTTGCAGTCTGTTAAAACAACAGGAGAGGAATGTAACATTTCATCTCAGGCTGCAGTCAGAGTAATTTGAAATATATTTGTAAGCATTCAGAATTACAGAATATAAAAATACCTTATATTCCCTATAATATATTTTTCTGTTCCCATTACATCCCCCTGTTTGACATCCCTTAGGTATCATCTTTGATCATAATACAGTATTTTGTAGGGTATCAACAACAGCGTTATTACAGTTGTCAAGCACATTTACTCAGAAATGCCTTTATTTCAGAGAAATCATTACCATTGTTTTTGCTTTTGTCATAAAAAAGTTCAACAGCACATTTTTACTCAATGAATATACTAAAACTGTAAGACAAATTCCAATTACTATAATGATCAAACTCTGAAAAATAGTAGCCCCTATATTTCCAAAAGCATTTCCTAATCAGTCATACAATGTCCACTTTATTTCAGATCTGGTTAGATTTTTAATAAGCTCCTCCATGTAATCAGCTAAACTTTCTTGTTCTTCATGAAAGTTGGAAATATAAGAACAGCAGCACTTTCCCAAGAACCTGCACACCCCCTCCTTTAGAAGCCAATGTCCTATCGAGGTCTAATCTATTTTACAACACAACGGCCCTCTTTCCTGTCATTTCTCTCTTAGCCATATGAATATGTTGAGTAATTTTATTAGACGGTTCAATCAATACATGTGATAAAGCATTCAGTTCAGCTATAGCATAATGAGAGAGAAAGAAAGTCAGTACCTGTTCAGCTGGGTGTATTGATCTTTTGCTTCTTGATTGGACAGTTGGTGGAGACCAGAATAATGTAGCCTACATAGCAGCTCCTGGACCAGGATAGGCATGTTCTCCACAAATACGTTCATATCAGGTCACATTACTTTTGCTGTAGCCAATGGCATAGCTGGGGGGGCAAGAGGGGTGGCAATTTGCCCTTCCTTTAATGTTCAGTGGAACTGTTATTGCAGAATATAGTAAGTAATTTACCCTTCCTTTAAAGTTTGTGTTATATCACTGTGTGTGTATTGCTGAATGAATGGAACTGTTTATTGCTAAATATAGTAAGTGTACCCTTCCTTAGGTTCAGTGTGTGTGTGTGTGTGTGTGTGTGTGTGTGTGTGTGTGTGTGTGTGTGTGTGTGTGTGTGTGTGTGTGTGTGTGTGTGTCAGTGTCAGTTAGGAATACCTGGTGGTTAGGGTTACTCAGGCTCAAACCCTGTACCTTAGGTACAAGAGCCTGAATTTTGTACTCCTACCACCACTTGTGATTCAAGTCTGTTCCTCTTAAAAAAATTCTGTTTTTCTGGCAATTAGCGAGGACTGAATTCACTAAATAATGACATCTATTTGAGTTTCAGTCTTCCTATCTTTCAGGAAATGCATGGTAACACAAAATATTTTATTCTAGCAACTTTCTAAGATTATACAAGTAATGTTTAAAATGTGTCCCTGGTTTTTCACCTTTGCACCCCCCCCCATAGATTTTGGCTTTTTCAAGATTCTTTGTGTTGCAAAGTTGAGAGATATAGTTGAGTGTCAAGTGCATTTTACAAGGAGCTGAGAGCTTCAGGGGAAGAGAAGTTTAGTGCTGCTTATGCCAAGTTTGTTTGCAATGTGTAACTGTTTAGCAAATGCTATCTCTATTGTGCTAAAGTATTTAAAAGCAGTGTTAGTAGCACAGCAGGTAGTATACATACTTTTGATGCAGAAGGCTGTGGGTTCTACTCCCACTGTATGTAGATGGATTGCTGATACTGCACTGTGTTGTACTTTAAAGGGGGTGGATGCTGCAGTCCTGAGAATGTCATCCTTTGGAGGAGATACCTAGTAACTATGAATCTGTTATCAGTTTGCCATCCATTCCCTATTGCAATATTACCAGTGTATCATTTGTTTTAATGTAACATAGGCAATTTATTCTTCAAGGGCAACAGACTCTTTATTTGTAGATGAAACAATGAAATATAAAGTTGTTTGCTAGCAGCAAGATCTTCATTAGTTACAGATCTCTTTAATGTGGAATTATTTAGATGACTTTTACATCCACAGAGATTATGCATATTTACTGATATTGGTGGATTGTAATGACAGAAGTTTTGAGTAGAGTTTTATGATGGAAATGTTCTGAATTGGGCAATTTTGTCATTATTGGTTCATACATTTTGATTCATTGCTTACTGGAAAAATGTTCAAAACAATAAATATAAAACTCACTCTAACAAGTGTGCTGTATTAAACAAGGAATATAATTTAATACAATCAGGAAGGTGAATCAAAGAACACATTTATGTTTGCATGGTCTTAAATATGTGTGCAAAGAACCTATGATTTGAAAACAACCCAAAGGTAAACTTTATCTGCTACTGGCCAGATACATTTTCTTTGAATGTGGGTTTCAATTCTGTTTCAATGAATATGAGTTTCAAAGACAGAGAAGCTTTAATGCTAAGTCTCTTTTCATTGTGAGACTATATTGCTTTGTTTACCAGATGTCTATCAGTGTTTGTGCTATAAAATTTAAAATATTTTTTTATTTTCAATGTCATTTAGAGAAGTCTCTATATTTGTTATTTTGTATGGTGTTGCTGTAGTAGTTCCTTAAGAGTATCAGTCTGTTTTTGAGAATTTAATTTGAGGTTTTCTAAGTCATTTTTAAAGCCACCCATCTTCAAAGATAGTTCCTGTAAGGTAGATGTCATCAATTGCAGTTCTTTTTTCAAAGCAGCATCTGGATGAGAATTCCTTGAGTTGTTCATATTCAGTGACTCAATATAGCTCCAAGTTTCCTGACAGGAAAATTTTTACATATCTCCACCAAAACTGATATTTATGTAGTTTAGTAGTTTATCTATAGATTTCTGATGTTTTAAACTTGAAAATAATAAAATGTTCCTATATTATTATACTAGTTTATGGAGCTCTCAAAATTCACTGCTCTCAGTTGGCCATCTAGGCTCCTCCCCCAATATATGATTTTAAGTACCTAGGTATAAAGTTTGTTCATAATCAATAAAACTCTTTTTAAAATAACCTTCTAATAAGTTGAACAAATATCGAACATGATCTAAATAGATGGAAAAACATGAGACTTCCTGTCCTGTCCAGAGTAGCAGTAATAAAAATGAACATTCTACTCAAAGTCTTATACCAATTAAATGCAACCAGTTCTATTATTCCTATGTCCTTTTTTAAGAAAATTAACAAAACCTTAACTAAATTTATTTGGTTTCCGAAACCCCCAAGAATTGCTCTACCAAGTCTAATACTCCCCAAAAATAAAGGAGGTCTGGGTCTACCATATTTTAATTTATATTACGATATAATATGTGCTAATCAAATCCTTTTAATTGCCGATCATAACCCTATAAACTTAACCCACACTCCATAATGGATCAAACTATGGCATGCTCATATCAAAACACATAACATAAACCCTATATCCTTACCTTTCATGGATAGATCCATACTAAAGGACACCAAAATACATATTCTAATCAAACATAAAATCAAAACATTTCAAAATCTAGTCTGCTCTTTATACCTTGAGAATACACTTGTCCTTTTACAACCTGTTGATCTAGACCCAAACCTGAAGCTAGGCAATAAAATGTTAAACTTGAATGAATTTCCACAAATTAAGAACTATTCTGTCTGGGACATCTATAGACATAAGGACAATTCATTAAGTGATATTAAAACTAAACTAAACCTAAGCAACAAATATACTATAATATTGAGACAAATTAAAGAACTGGTATTTTCTATTAGGGGTATCCCAAACGGAGCTATATATATATATATATATATATATATATATATATATATATATATATATATATATATATATTTATTTATTTTATGATTTTTGTTTTATATATGTATACATATTATATTTTAGTTATGTGTTAATGTTGCTTTAATTGTGAATTGATGACTTGATGATGTCACTTCTGGTGGTTTATTAAAACCAAGAAATTTCTATCTTTCATGTTTTTGTCTGAAGAAGGTCATACATTGTTACACCTGAAAGCACTAACAATAAACTTGGAAGGTCTGGTATACCACGTTGCCTATTTTGTTTGTTTTCTGCAGTTTAATTTTTGTTTTGAGCTTGCTATATTGCACGTGAGTCCTATTGATATGTTCAAGTCTGACTTGAATATCCTGATTGCTCTATTTGCATTAGTCTTATATCAGCCAAAATGGCTTGACAGGTCAAAACTAGAGTGGAAGTATATCGTTATAGATTTAATATGGCCTCTAAATACATCATATCTCATAAACTATTTATAGGTAATAAGAATAAGTGCATGAAATGTCTCAGGTTCTAGAATCTTATCCTGGAACACATTTTAAAATAAACTTTAACAAGAACACATTTATCATCCTATCCCTATACTGATTCTCTAATTCATAAACTATAACAAGAACACCTCTATCATCCTATCCCTATACGGATTCTCTAATTCATAAACTATACCAAGAACACCTCTATCATCCTATCCCTATACTGATTCTCTAATTCATAAACTATACCAAGAACACCTCTATCATCCTATCCCTATACTGATTCTCTAATTCATAAACTATAACAAGAACACCTTGTCATCCTATCCCTATACTGATTCTCTAATTCTCCTCCTCATGAGATTTTAACAGACAGTAGTCTCTGAAGATTTCATTTTTGGCTGTCATTGTAATGAAGTGATCACTCACTAACTTCAATAATTGTAGCACTATATGTAAATAGTTGTATATAGTATGTGTAAATGAATCATGCCATGTACCACATATTCTAAAGGTATGCCTGTATTACTCCAAACATTCAGTTTAATTGTATAAATGAACCATTTTCTTTAGGTACTAGAATTTTGTCATCCCAAGACTAGTAGTTAAAAGGCATTATCTTGTTAATTGATAGTTGAAGGTTAATCTGTTCATGAAGTTATGTCATGCTGTATGTTTCTGCATATGAACTGTTGAAAAATACAATAAAATAAAAGTCTGAAAAATGTAGTTTTGGGTTTGTGTGCATTATAATATATTGTAATGTTTATGGAAAGACTTTCCTTAGGATTCAATAAAGCCTACACTAAGTGTACGTTTAGTGTACACTAAGTGGACACAATATGTATTCAATAAAATTCTTATCTCATTTTTGTGTTTTCTAGTCACTCAGAAAGATTACCCTAAGTGTACATGTAGTCTATACTTTGTAGTAACCTTTATGAATCCCTATCAATATTTAAAGCAGCAAAAATATCAGTAGGAAAACTAAAATTAGGAGGAAGAAGGTGTATGTTACGTCTGTGTTGTCTGTTCCTCAGAACAGTGTGCACTTAGTGTGCACATAGTGTACACTTAGTGCAGGCTTTATTGAATCCAGCCCTTTGAATCAACTATTATCACTATAAAGAATAATTCTTACTGATAATGCTGCTATTTGTACTATTTTAAAACATTTTATTGTTTACAAAATATTTACATTTGTTTATTTTATGCCTTTTAAGTTTGTTTTTCAAAAAATGGTCTGGGATGCAAAATGTGTGTAGGCTGCTAGAGGTGTGACATCTATCACATAGGTGCTAATGAGTTAATAAAAATGCAGTCCTCAAGCTGCAGATTATGGCAGAGTGGAGCAGAGGGTTGGGAAAAGGCTTCACCAGTCGTCTGTTGCAAAATCTGTAAAACAGAAGCATGTTTTGAACAATAATTTGATGGTGTGTCATCCACATTTTGGATGACTAAAGCAGATGACATTCTCATGGGATGGTCAATAAAAATCTCATGTAGACCAAGTTTTCTCTTTGCATTTATAGTTCCTGTTATACTCATGAGAAACAAAGGCCACTTTAGACCAATCTCTTCATATATTATTCCCAATATAGTTTTCATGGTCTGATTTATAGGCTCAGCTAAGCCAGAGGACTGAGGTTGAGCAGGACAGTGGAGCTGCAAATTTACTTTAAAAGTCTGACAGAATTTCTTTGTGATCTCAGCAGTGGTGTGTGTGCCTCTGTTAGACTTAATAGTGTGAGATATAGTTATTTTTGCTGCAGTTAGGGTTGCCACCTTTCATTGTGGCTAAAACCAGAGTAAAGCCACACCTCTCGCATCACCAGTAACCCCACCCCCACCACCCATCTCCCACCCATATTCCACCTATTTTGTGATATCACGATGACACCACCTGGCAGGGAACGCCCCCTTTTTCCATTCCTGCTGCCTGTTTTCGACTGATTTACTATGCTTTTCTGTAAAAAAGCATAGTAAAGCAGCCGATTTACAAACTCTGATAGTCTTCTTCCTTTTTTGAAACAGAATACTGGAGTTTGTACAGTGTTTTTTGAACTACCGGAGAATCAGTTTGATTTCCGGATAGTCCGGAAAAAAAACAGAGGGGTGGCAACCCTAGCTGCAATGCCTGCATTATTTTTAGCACATGGATAAGCTTCTGTTCAGCCTAAAAACGTGCAGACATCTAAAATGTATTCAAAGTTGCTACATTGCTTCAGCTGGATCCAGCTGAAGATTTACAAATAGCCACCAAGTGGGCAGCAGAGCTGAATCTTTAGGGGAGATACATTACAAGACAAACACATTCCACAACTCTGAACATAACTGTGAATCAGAGAATGAGAATATTTGTTAAACTATTTCTACCAATATGATTAGATAGATGAAAAGATCTTACTAGCCAAAGCAATATAGACTGAGGTGTCACACTGAGTCCATCAGGATGTCTCCATACCAGATAATTAGACTTCATGCATCCTAATTTGATCCATGTGTTTTTTTTTTCGCATTTTCTGATGCCTCTTCCTGTAATTGTGTCTTTTGGCTTTTCCCGGTTAGGGGTCGCCACAGCGGAACTCCGGTCCGCTAATGATTGGTAGTTGATTTTTACGTGCCGAGTTACCAGCCCTGATGCACAACCTTCAATGAAGGTACGCCCATTCACGCATGTCTCCACACAGAAGACGCTCTAACTGAGAACTGAACTGGACAGCGTCTTACTGTTTGGTGACAACGCTACCGCAGCACCACCATCACGCTATGCCTCTTTCTGTAATTACTGTATTAAAATTAAATATTGGGTTTCAAAGTGTTTCAGATACCAATATTACAAAAATAAGAAGGCTGTTTAACCCACAGCTTGCTTTGCTACTCTATCAGTCAGATTATTATTCCTTAACAACACATCACTTCCTTTACTATGCCCTTGCACTTCCACAACTGCTACCTGCTTGCCTTGGACAGCAAAAAGAAAAGAGTCTAACAATGATTTTACATACCACCCATTTTAATTTCTCTGCCTGAAGAACCCACACTATCTCCATAGTTTCCCAAAATCATGCATCATCCCAAATGTATACCTGCTGTCCATATAAGCATTCACTACTTTGCTGCAAATTCACATATCTGGAAATCAAAACGATTGTCTGGTAGTCCAGAAAACATTGCACAAACTCTGTATTCTGTTTCAAAAAAAGAAACAGACTATTAGAGTTTGTTAAATCTGTGGATTTACTATTCTTTTGTAGAGAAAAAAACATTGTAAATCAGCAGAAAAAAAAAGCATCGCAAACAGAAAAAGAGGGTGTTTCTCCTCACTTGATGTGATGTTGATGTCACGAAATGGGCAGAGAGTAGATGGGGAGAGGGGAAGAGATGGCAGGATTACGGGATGTGTGAGAGGTATAGCCTTTATCCAGTTTTCACCAAAACAAAATGTGGCAATCCTAAATTCACATGCCTTATCAAATGCTATTAATTTGACCCTTGAGCTGAAGTTACTCTTTCAATTCTTTTTTTTGTATCATCACAACATTTTCAGTACAATTGCAGAAACCACAATCCTTTTTCATTACTGCCACAGTATAGATCCACAAAGAGCTCTAGTTCAGCATTTTGAATAGGAACATCAGTCAGGTCCTTCCTAGGAGAAAGCACATGATTAGTAATAATAATACAGTCATGTGATTCTTTTTTCTTTGCATTTGGTATCAGAGATGCAGGGTTCAAAACTGGATATTGAACAGTTGTGATAGCCAGGTCTGAAATCAGCAGCAACTCATATTTTATCAACTTTGAATGAAAGAAATGCTGTGTTTTTGTTTTTAGAAAAGTCAGCTACTGTATGGGGGGCTGACGTTGTAAGTTTATGTCCAACGACAATTGGAACTGCGTGTTCTACCATTAGGGCAGCTGCAGGAACTGCTGCTAGGCAAGATTTCATTCCTTTTGACACTGGATCCACTGCCACCCTGTAATAAGCCAAAGGTTTAGGATTTTGCGTAACCAATCCTGCTGCAAACCCACTTTTTTCATGACAGAAAAGCATAAGTGGCTTTCTGTAATTTGGCAGACCTAAAGCACGAGCATTTGCTAATGCTTGCTTTAACAGAATAAATCAATTTTCCTCAGTTTTTCCCACAGCAAGGTTTTTGGTGCATTTTGTTTTAGCAGCTTTGCTAGCTCTGCATAATCTAAGAATGATCTAAGTTGTTTCTTGTTGGCTGGACATGGAACTTCAGTTACTGCCTTGACACATGTAGTAATATTTGTTTATTTCCTTGAGATATTGCATGACCCAGATATTTTACCTTTGGTGCCCAAAGCTGTACTTTTTTTCTTGACGCCTTATGTCCTTTCTCTGCTAGTTTAGTTAGCAGGTAAACAGTATCCTGTTGGCAATGCTGCAGTGTGTTTGATGCTATAAGTAAATCAATTATGTATTCTGCTAATACTGACTGGTGGGGAAACTATTCTGCAAGTCACTCTTTAAGATTTGTAAAAATATGGGGGGGCACTTAGTACATCCCTGAGGTATAATTGGGGGGGGCAATGTCCCCAAAATAGGGAGACTTCCTAAATATTGCTCTTACAAACTTAGAAAGTTGATAGAATAACAGTTTTTTCATTAGCATGCATTTTCTGAAGGATATGAAATCTGAAACTCAAATGTCTGTCATTATTTAATAACTTCAGTCCTCAATAATCTGCTAGAAAATCAACTGTTTTATGAAGAACAGACCAAAGATTTAAGGAAAGAAATTGTACATTCTACGAAAATCTAGACAGCTGAAAGGTACGCTGCAAAAGCAAACAAGTTCTGACTGTGAGGGTGTATAGTATAGAAAAGAAAGCTATAACAGAGAAATAAGTAGCCCATGGCAGTATAGAGCTAAGAATAGTTGCTCGATTACAGACAACTGGATAGGAGGAAAGTACAGCCTGATTTATGGCTTTCAAATCCTGCACAAACCTGTGTAGGCATTTCAGCCAGACTTTTTAACTGGAAGTTTGGGAGTGTTACAACAGCTTCTAGAAGGAACAATTATTCCCTGCTGTAATAGAGACTGAATAACAGGCTGGGTTCACTCTTCCTATGGCTTTAATGGATATTGTGGTACTCTGGGAAGTGGTTTCTTTGAATCTACTTACATTTTTACAGGTTCTGGATAGATCAACTGTCCTATTTCATTAGAATAATGTGCTCATATGCTTTTGTGTACCTGTTGCAATAGTTCATCTGTGTAAAACTGTGATATTTCTGTTTCATCTTCTGTATTTAATACTGCTAAATCCTCCCCCTGTGTCTCTCTAGGGACATCCAAATGATTATGTACTCCCTCAGGGGTACAATAGATCGTACATCCTAGTTTACATATGAGATCCCTTTTCATTAAATTTACCAAAGCCTTGGTACACAGCAAGTAAGCATGTTTCTCTTCTATTGGATCTAAGGACACAAGCATAGGCTGTGACACAAGATAAACAACAGGAATTGGGGTGGGAGGTTAGCATAATGGTTAAGCTGTTTGCCTTACAAACACAAGGTGCAGGGTTTGACTCTCACATGGAGTAATAGGCTAGGCTTAAAATGGCCCACAAGGGCAGTTAGCCTAGTACTAATCTATGAACCTATGAACCTATGAACACTATCCATGCCAACTGCTTTTACTTTCTCTTTAGATAAAGGTATTCCTCCAGTTGAACTCACCTTAAGTACAGACCAAGTGGCACCTGTATCAATTACAAATAGGACTTCCTTCTTTCCTACACTTAGTTCAACATAACGTCCTTTTTTGATTAATTGGTACTAAAGTATTTAGGCTTTCCTCTTTTCCTTCACCCAAGTGAGTCTGTATTGGTGGGGTGGGAGGAGACCATTACTGTAGTCTGGATGCCAGGTGCTCCAGTTCTCTTGTTGCCTCTGTCTGTAATGGCATACTCCTCTCCAATACCCAGTTCTGCCACAGTTGAAATAGGGTTAATCTGCAGTAGTTTAAGCCTGCCTCTCTCTCAGCATTCTGTTATGTACTTCATACTGTACTGCCCATTACCTCAAAACCTTCCTCTGTACCTCTTCCCTTATTTCCCCTCATTTCATAACTTCTGATTTGCAAATCAATAAACTATCCTTCTGCTTCCCTCTTTTCTGTATATATTCTCAGTGCAGGGTTCAGCATACTTAAATACATTTTCTAGTGTTTCTCCTTGCCAATTAAGGAGTATCTGTTTCAGGGCAGCTTGAATCTGAAGTTGTAAAACTTGCACAGAAGCATAGCTCACTGCTGCTGCTGCTGTTTCTACAGGATTTGCAAGACCAGAATACCTTTCAAATACCATTTTAAGCCTCTGTAAGTAATATTCCAGAGATTCACCTTTATTTTGCTTGCAACCAGTTAATTTACTCCAATCTGTCCTTATAAGGTGCACCTTATTGATTGGCTCTAACAGTGCTTCACTTTTCTGTTTCAACCAGTCATACTCATTCCTGCTTATCCTTGCATTTAAGCCTATCTCTGCTTCCTTTACCATTTTTTCCATTAATTTCAGGTGTAACTACTTTTAATAGCTGACACAGGTCTGCTAGACTTGGGTCATAGCATTCAGTAATAGTACTCATTTCTTCCCTAAATTTTACAGAGTCGTCCTTTATTTTTAGGAACATTTTTAACTATGTGATGTAAGTCTGTCAGGGTCCAAGGATTGTGGACACAAACTTACTTCTCCTCTACCTGTTGGGATTTGTCTAAGGGATGCCTGTGATATAATTTATTTTTTCTTCATCACTAGTTTCTGTGCTCATTCCCACGTTCATTTTGCATTTCTCCTGCTTTGCTTTAGAGTGTGTGGAGTGAGTATTATCAGAGTGTTGCTGTGTTATATCTTTTCCCCCTTCTCTTACCTTCTTCATTCTCCTGTCCCATTTCTTCTGCTATCTCTTTCTTGGGACTAATTCTATCAGTAGGAGGCGCAGTAGGAGATGGATGAATGTCACCTCTGGAAAAAGCCGGTGGAGGCGACAAAGGTAGATGATTATCTTCAGATATTTCCTCCTTCTGGCCAGATATATTGTTTCCAGATATTACTGGATATAGGGGATCCCACATTTCATTTTTCTGCCATGGTCTTTAGATATTTTACTTGTTGCAACCGTTTCTGGTTTATGTCTTTTAACCCATAATGCAGATTCCTTTTCTCTTTTAAAAGCTTCACTGTGCCAATAATTAAAAGCACCCTACTGACCTATCTTTATTTTTGTTCCTTTTTTTCTCTAAAGTTCCTAATAATTAATAATTTTAGTGTGACAAAAAGTCCCAGTCTGTGGAAATTGTAAAGCAGACTTCCCTTTTGTAAAGTCATACCACTTAGCTAAATGCCTGTAACTTAATGCCCCATATTGATTATACATGTAGCATGCTGGAGTACCCTCTGAAGGGGTAGGAATCTTACTACCCACACCTCACATTATTCCCCACTCTTACTTTCACAGACACACTGATAAAGCAAAGCCCTCCCTGCCTTATAGCCAGAACCATCCTGCTATGAATTTACCTTAGTCCGCACAAGACTAACTGTATTCATTTGGTTAAAATCTTGTCTGCATGGGAAAAGCCGAAATACACAACAGCTATAGAATTTGCCTAAGACAGAGAGGAAACATACGCCAGTTGCTTTGCTGTCTGTTACAATAACAGGAAAGGAATGCAACATTTCATCTCAGGCTGCAGTTAGTGTATTTTGACATAGATCTCTAAGCATTTAGAATTACAGAATATAGCAAAGAACTTGCATTTACTAGAATATGTTTTTTTTTCTATTCCCATTCCACTGGTATAAAACTATTCATTTTCAAGTATGCTAACATATCACATAAGAAAATGTGATAAACCTGTTCTTGGGCAGGAAAAAATATAGCTACAAACCAATATGGTTAAACATCAGAGAAGCCTTAATGAAATCAGATTCCATACTTGGATGCTATGTCACTGTAAAGAGTTTTGAGTTAATGCTCCATTCCTGATATGTATCCACAAAGATCAATGTTCATTACTGTTGACATTATTAGTTGTTGCCAGGAAAGTTTTTGCTAGAAACTGGAAAATAATAATACTCCTCATTTTCAAGAATTCTCAGGTTTTACAACTGATGTAGTCCATAAGGGAACGGAAATAAATTAGATTAAGATCTAAAACATTGCTCCAGATTATAAGCAATGGACAAAGATATTAGATAAATAAAATATTATTTAGGAAATCCTATAAAATTAATTATTTAGTTAGCTTGTAAACAGTGTTTAAAACATTTATGAGATTATAGAAATGCAAGTTCAGATTGATTAAATAATTATAAATAGTTATATATGTTGAAAGTTATTGCTGGTTGTGATAAAAAGGAGATACTGCTATCACAGCTAGCTGGAATTTTGTAAACAATTATATGTCATTAGTAAATATCGAAATGCTTTATACAAGATGCTTATGTTACAATTCTATTAGAAGTGTATGTCATGTATATATCAACCTGCTTGTACAGATGTGTGTGTTGAAAACGTATTTGTAAAGTGCTGTGTTTGAAATGTAACCACAGTGTGCCCTACTGGAAGAGAACATAAATGTACATGCACTGTTGTAACTGTTTAAATGTATATATTTTAACAGTGAAAACTGGAATACAGGAAATTAACCTCACTCCAGCAAACTTTAGAAGAATATCTGACATTAAATTACTTTATAGGCTATGCAATAAAAGAGGCTATCTCTCAGGTTTTCAATGCAGCTAGAGACACAAAGTCTGTACTAAGAAGCTTGCTGTATTGTCCTTGGAGTGAACTAATTACTACTTTTGAAGCATGAAGGAATGCAATTGTTTTATGACTTCCAACATCTGCCAAAGATCTGAGGAAAAGCCTTTGCCTGTTTATTTTTACAGGTAGATGCTAAATGCTGCCAGGTTCTAGCAATAGGGGGTTTTGCCTGAGAACTAGAAGTCAAATGACCAGAAATGATTTAATTCTGCAAGCTATCCCAGCAGTAATATTTTAGATATTAATTTGATAAGTCTCTTAGTGAAACAGAGCATTTTGCATTATGGCTTGTCCTGATAACAACAAGGTCCACTCACCACATTTGCCTTGCTCTAATTAAATACGTTGCTAGGTTATAGTAACTCTCTTAGATGCAGTCAGGAATATTTAAAGCTTAGTTTAGATGCTTTTCTTTCTTTGTGTGAGCCTGTACTGCAATGTTATGTTAAATATTTCCTGTGGTTTTGAACTCTGATGTCACTGTGAAAAATATATATTAGTATTGTCTTGTTCTTTTATTATTAAATATATTTAAACCTTTCATTGTGGTGGAACTGTATAGAGATATTTAAATTTTGAAAGCACTTGCGTATTTATTTGATGACACTGTGTGTGCTTCTCCTAATAGCCTTGCTCTTGGTCAAACTACCATTTGTATTAATATTAATATTACACAGTAAGATTGGACACCCTTTAAATTAGCTGTTTAGCAGTGACTGGTGGCAGTGGAAACTACCTTATAGTATCGGCAGAAGGGGTTATAGCTAGTAAACCTGTGCCAGTCTTTCCCAGGTGTGTGTGTGTGTGTGTGTGTGTGTGTGTGTGTGTGTGTGTGTAAACCAAACCTCAAATAGTGTGCGTGAGCTACTTGGTGTGGGACATGAAGCACTGGTATGACAGAGAGGGTGCTGGAGGTCATGGCTTGGTCACTCAGCTGAGATCTCAACTCTGTAGCTGCGCCAGTGGGGAAGTCTTATTGGGGATCTGGAGAAAGAGTGAGAAACCAGCTCCAGACTGACTGTGGCCTCTGTGTGCTCTTAAGGGAAATTGCACTTGATGCAGAGAGCTGCATCTGGAAATACTGTGTGTGTACCTGTTATCCTCCCAGTGAACATCTCCCATTGTTGCCATTGGTGAGGTTTGAGGATCCTTGATTACTGCTCCAGTGGTGGGTCATCACACTGGTTATAAATTTTTTTGAATTAAAATTTGGAAAAGGAGTTTTGAGTTCCATTCACAAGCACTGATATTTCATTATCTGTACTTTCGTATAACACATTCTGGGTAAATCCATTTTTAAAACTGATAGCAGTCCCTTATTCATTCTGAAGTGGCCTGAGCTATCACATGTAGTTGTGGCAGAAATTGTTGATCTAACTTTCTTTTGCATTGTGGTAAGCCGAGGCGCTAAGATCAATTAAATCTTCTTTTGGTGACCTGCTTTGTTCTTTGGTGTATTTTATCCTGAATTGTTCTTTCGTTGTTTACCTGAGTAACTAACTGACAGCTGCACACTACTTCTATTTATTTTTTGTTTGTAATCTTTAGCACATTGGTAGGACCTCCAAGTAACTCTCTGCTGTAGTTTAAAGTATCTGTGACTTGCTGGACTGATCATGACCAACTTACATTAAAGCATAACAGTCCAGTCTTACAATTTAATACTCATACCTATGTATTTGACAATTAATGGTAGCCTAATATATTTTAATTTGTTTTATAATCACACCTCTAAAAATGACATTTATAGTGGGATAATTATGGATAAAGCAAAAAATATTGGGGGGACAAAGGCCCACAAATAGGGACAATTTTTAAATATTGCTCTTATAAACATAAAAAGTTGACAACATTTAGGCTTTTGTATTAAAATGTATTTTATGAATGGTATGAAGCCTGAAAATCAAATGTCTGTCATTACTTTGTGATATTAGTCCTCAATGATTTGCCAGAAAACCACATATTTTATGACAAACAGACCAAAACTATAAGACAAAAATCTGGACATTCTGTAAAAATCTGGGCAGTTGAGAGGTATGAATGGTACTTGTCTCTGGAGAAATTAATTGGCTGATCTGGAGGAAGATCAGGAATAAAATAGAACAAAAATGTCAATAAATAGTTTAAACAGCTAGGTAGACAGGCATACAGCCCAACAATTAGATATTAAACAGCAATCAAATTACCAAAATGTTTAGTGGAAGAGTTAGGCTCAGACAGAATGTGAGTGCTTGGATGATGGAGTACATTACAGCACTGTACTAAAATGTACGTTTAAACAATCCTTTCTGTAGAACAGGAAACATTTTCAGTTAAGCTTCATTGAGCTGGAAGAATACTGATAGTGATGTCAGATGGGAATAATTCATTCCTCTCTCATAGATAAATGTGCAGAAAAAAAATCTTTTGAATAGTTTAATAAAATGTAGTCTTTAAACTACCGTACATTTGTAATATTAGTAGACTGTCTTGGTACTTCTGATAACAGTTTCTGAGTTAAAGGTAATTGAAACTGATGCATGCTCTTCTTACAGAAGTCCTTCTGAAAAGTGTGCTCAGGGCAGCCACATTCTCCACCATGGTGTTAAGTCTAGGTCTCTGTGCCTGAGCATCTGGGCTTATGTACATGCACAATCATTTATGGCTCTTGTGTGAAAAAGAGGCCATTTTGTTTTGAAATGATACAAGTATTAACATATAATCAGTAACATAACACTGTATCAGCTTTGTACTGTAAAGCACACACTGTAAACACTGTAAAGTCACAATATTTCCATCTATACATGGCAAATGTAACACAATGGAAGCAGCCTGATGATGTCACAGCTACTATTTATGAACAGAATGGGTCTGTGATTAAAACTGGCTACCCCTGCTCCATGTCCATTATGGATGGGGTAGTCGGTGTTGATCACAGACCTGCTCTGCTCATAAATTCATTCTGTGAACTACCCAAAAAAAGAATAAATGGTGATACTTGGGATTAACATGGCTAGGCTTGTAAAGGTTCTATGGCTGCTAGCCTAATAACCTCCTATGCACTAGTAACACCTAGGTTTTATCTAGTTACTACAGGATGCCTTACAGCAGCATCATGCAGATGTCTGAGACATATTTGTTTGTGTGTGTGTGTGTCTGTCTGTGCCTGTGTGTGTATCTGTGTATATTTAACCATGTTTACTGTTTTATGAATTAATAAGTCAGACATAGGACACTGCCAATTGCATGCTGTTGCTTCTCATGATAAATACTTGCCTCATGAAAGTAATATATGGCATAAGAAAAGATTAGTTTGCAATAGAAGAAAGGCAGTAGCAGCCTTCTAGACTGACCAAGTATTCCTTTTTTTCTTGAATAACACTGAAGATGTGACTGTTTTTTCAGATTCCCTGGCTTCGGCTGATGAACCCATTTCACAAAGGAAAATGCTTCTATTTCACAGATCAGTCCAAGATGCAGACCTGATGTACGAGGTAATGAAATTCTCTCAACTACGTATAATGAGAAAAGCAGTCTGGGTCTGACTGTGGGGCCAGCACTGTCTCAGTGCGCAGTCGGAAAGAAATTACTGAGCAATGTAAACATCAGTGACAAATGTCTCTGATGCATGGGGTGAGATAGGAGGGCTACAGGGACATAAATTGATTTTTATGTTTGTCATATCTGTTGTTTCCTGTTTAAACTTGTTGTTAAAATGAATCTGGTAGAATCCTAGTAAATATAAGATATGCACACACATTCATCTCATTCTCTGAGCATTAGAAATCATCAAGCAGTCTCATTAGCAAAAGGCCAGAAGGAAAACCACTTTCTTATTTTGCAGAATAGTAGACGTACAAATACTAAATCCCATACCATTATTAATAATGAAGAATTCTATAAACCAAATTCAAGTCATTAATAATTCACGGATTTATAAATATATCCATATATATTAAGAATATGAGTGCTGTTTCTGAAAGCAAAACTTTCGGCTCAATACCAAAATAAAGTATTTGAAAAATAAGAATAGTGGTAGTGAAAATGAATAAAAATCAAGGTTATTTATGAGTTAATTTAGGGATACTGATAGTGAAAATGAATCTGTGTCAAGATTCATTTATAGTATGAGTTCATTAGCATATCGTAACCGTAGTTACAGTATAATAATAAGCTGCCATTGTGTAATGCTGGTCAGCCACTATCCGTACTGGATCAGGATTTCTATAAGGCTTATTTGGGAGCAAGTCAGTGACCATAACCACAACACCTTTCTTTCCCAAGGAGGACTGGGACACAGTAAGTAATCAGGCCTCTTTATTGCTCACTTATAGGAAGTGGGTGCTTCACTGTCAGACTGCAACAATGTGCAAATGCTGTATTTACAATCTCCAGATCAGCAAAATAAACATAGAGAAAGGGTCTGTCTCCCTTCCTTGATCCATCCATCCATCCATTCATCCATCCACAACCCCCTTTTCCCATTTTTTTTTGCACATGGGTTTGGGTTGTCACTTCAACAGTGACAATCATCAAGATCCAAGGTTTACCCTGCTGGGTGGATAGCCCTGCCACGGTAGTTCTTTTATACCATACACTTGCACGCACACACACCTATGGCCAATTTAGTGTCCAGTCCACCTACTGCATGTCTTTGTATTGTGGGAAGAAACTGGCATGCCAAGAGGAAACCCATGTGAACACAGGGAGGACATGCAGACTCTGCACAGAAGGCACCCTAGGCGAGAATTGAATCATGGAACCTCTTGCTGTGAGGCGACAACACCATCCACTGCTATCTTGAAATAAAATGCAGTCACATTAAATAATACAAAAGATTCAGTGAATAATCCAAACTATTTGGCAGAGCAGCAAAACAATGTGTATGAGTAGCTTCATAATTTACAAGCTCCAGCAGAATTCAATGCAGAGACAAAAATGAGGAAAGGAGATGGATTAGTTTGAGCTGGATATTAATAGCATGTCATTATGTAGCAGAATGTAATTCATATATTTTAAAGATACAAGATACTCTACTCCACTTTGTATGCTAAGAATTCCATGTATGAACTATTTTGGGGCAGGAAAATATTTGTTTTAATAAATGTCTTTTAAAAACTTAGAAATTTACACATATTTCAGTGTGTGGCAGTTAATATGTTCATAGGTGTTTACTAGTCTAATGACCACACGGGCCTTTTTAAGCCTAGCCATGCATCCCAAATCTCTGATACCCTTGATAAGTGTAAGCAGGGGTTTTGGAGATGAACCATTTACAGGTTACCTTTGTCCATTAGAGACACAGATGCCAAACCAGGGGTGAATTTCCAGTTTCCCGCCCAATTGTCCAAATTGCACTTGAATCGGTTTAGGGAGGAACTCTGCTTCATGTGGATGGGCAGCCTGTTCCATAGACACTGTAGTCTCTGGGATACATACCTATATCTCCAGCAGGACCTATTTATATCACAGGCAAGGCTTAAGTCTTTAGAACAGGTAATTCTAGTGCTGATTGTTTTGTGGATATGCAGGAGGTCCGTTAGAGTGGGGTCCCACAATGCCCTGAATTCTAGGCATTTATAATAATAAGTAAATGGACAATTGTTTAACAATTAAAGGTTTCAGTGTCACTTTCTAACTAAAAATGTCTAGGTAGACTACCAGGACTTCTGTGAAATCAGTGAGCAATTTCCAGGGGAAAAAAGTTCCACCACTGCCTAATGTAGTTGTTTAATTCAGGAGGAGTATTCTTTTCATGTTCAGAACATTTGGTGGGAATGCAAGAGGCAAATCTTTGGATTCTGATAAATGTTTGCCTGCAATCACAAAAGGCAAAGCAAGGGTTTTGTTCTGTCTTCAGACAAAGCAGGAGGAGATGCAGGTTGCTTTCCATAGGTATAGCAGATGTCTTTCCAAGCATGCCTGTGGGAATCTGGGAGCTGCTCTGAGTCTTCCATCTGTTTGTTGGGTTAACAAATTGGGTCATATTCTGTGAATCAGGCTTTCATTTAATTATCATGCATCCTTGCAAATGAACCATGAGAAATGATTACAGTATGTGGCACAGCTCCCTGGTATATATGGGATTCACTTAGGAATATAACTCTAGTTCCATAAATTGGCTTCATCTCTCTCCAGGTGCAAACTCTGTCTTCTTGGTACTTTTTTTAAAACTCTACTGTTACCAGTAGATCATCAGACACTCTGTTGGTCTATCAAACCATTTGTTCACATAATCGGGTAAGAACTAACTGAAAGGTGTCATCAATGAGGCAGCCATTAGGGATTTTTTGAAGTTTTTAGTTTTTTTTCCTCCCAGCCTGGACTATGCAGGCAACTGGCAAGGTGCCAGGCAGGGGACATATAGTGGGTTGTCCACCAAGGGTATACCATCACATTTACAAAAGGCTTTTTATCCACGTAGCCTTGCCTTGCCCCCTGCAGCATAAGTGGTGGTCTCTCTGGTACCCACCACAGAGTTTATACCATCCTGTATGCCACTGAATGCATGCAAACTCCACTCCAACCCCCCCCCCTTCCCTGCCTGAATCCTCATAGAAGATAAACATTTGAACCCATTTTTTTACTTACTTTCTGAGCAGGTAGAAGTAACTCTAATGTGTATTTCAGCATGAGACAAGGTCCTGGGGAAGCAAAAAAAAAAAAAAAATAAAAATGAGAAATACAAGGTAATATTATCTCTACAATACTGGATGGCAGTAATAGGAACTAACTTGCCACTTAGAGTTGAGCAAAGTGGATTTAATCTAGGGATATTGATAAAACCCATCTATTCTAAAACTGAAGCTCTACAAAAGGTGTTTGCTAAGCATGAAACTATTTTTAAGAAGTAGGTATGTTTCGTATAAGTCCAGCTAGTATTTTGTTCTCCAACTGATATTGAGATTAAGTGTTTCAGACCCAGATTAGTTCTTTATGCCATTGCTGATGCGTAAAGTTGATAACCTATATGAGAAAAGTCTAAATGACTTAATATCTTTAATCATTTCCTTTTAAGCCACAGCACTTACTTCATTTTGTTTCTTATTAAACAGTACACACCTGGCTTTAGTTTGATGTAGTGCTTGCAAAAAAAATTACACCATGTAAAGTTACATACATAGTATTAAGAAGTGAAAAGGTATTATACAGAGCAACTTTACTGAACTCTGCGTTTCAATTTTTTTATCTTTACCTAAGCAGCAGAACAAGTTTCCTTGCATGCTCATGCATTTGGTGATAAAAATAAATTTACTCTACATGTTGCTTTAACAAATACAATGTAGTACCAGACCAACTCCCAAAGTAGCATACCTTGCTTCACATTTGAAGCAAAATGCCTAAAAACCTTAACACTGATCTATTGATTTAAAGTCATTTAGTATAAAAAATGTTTCTTATTACAAAGAGATGAGAAAATATGTAGAGTAAGCTATCAAAAAAATTCAGAATACATGTATTCAGTGAAAAGGTATGCGTTTTAAATGCAACGTTCAAGGTAACCAATTATTTTTGTTGGATGTTACACCCTACACACTCCCTGGTGTTGGCCTTCATCTCCACACTCCAAAAACTAAATATTGTAACTCAGTACTTTGTCTAATTCACAGTAGAATGACTGCATGATTCTGATGGAAAACTATATAGTCCCTTTATTTCATATCTATGCAGAAAGTTAGCATATTTAAGTATGTAGATTACTCAGTGCACGCAAACAAGTACATTTTATCTGAGCATCTCTTGGAAGCTTAATTACTGAAACAGCACAACATATTTAGAACTGTCTTCTAAATCAATGTTTTCATCATAGAGCTATACAAAACAAAAATTCAGTAGGCTTTTTATTAAATGGTATGTCTGAGCTTGATGCATAAATAGAAGTACAGATCTTTTTATATCTTGTTTCATAATGCCATTGGCAACAACATCTGATCCAATACTTCAATATTTCTCCCAGTGCTGGAGATACAAATCAAATGCATTCAAAGCATTTGCAGTTTCTAGTTTCTTCTTTTCCTTCCTCTGTTTCATATATTTAATTATAGTAATCCAAGGAATGTTGTCACCAAAATTCTTGGTGCTATAGTTTGATATAAAAGTCCAATTCCTTAAGCGAATCAAAAGTTTTAATAAGTCACAGAAACTCCACGGTAAAACAGCAGTGGTTTTACATGAAACATCAACTTCCACAGTCAATGTGCCAAAAGGACAAAAACAATGCCCAAAATTCAAAAGAGAGAAAAAACACATTTTAATTGCACGGGTAAAGCACCACTGTACCTTTAATGTGGGGGACAAGCTCCTACAACCCTGAACTTATATATACAAAACACATGGTTGCACCACATTGAAGATATCCCAAAACAACAGAAATCATTGGTGGCACACACTTTGAAACTGTACTGGCAATAAATTTCTATGGAAATAGCATTGAATATTATGCCGTTCTTTATTTTTTTAAGTGAGCTACTGATGGTCAAGCAATTTTGCTCTGAGCACTTATAGGAGAACCAACAGCAGTACAGAAATATATATGTGAACAGCATCATTTGTTATTAATCTTTTGGAAAGTTTAGAGCAGTGGTAAGAAATGAAGGTGAGGGAAAACACACTGTATAGAGGTGGATTCTCATTTCAAGCCCTCACACAATATACCAGCTAGGCATAAACTTTTTAAAGACACAAAATAATATTCCTGGCTAGCCAAACAACAGTCATTAATCTCTTGACATTGTGGAGTCAGAACTTAATTTGTAAAGCTCGTGTCTGCAAATCAACTAGAAAGTCACTGACATCTGGCAAGATCTGCCCCTTCTGCTAAAACAGTACTGAATAATTTTGGAGGGGCATAGCGGGGGAAGAGGGATGGAGGCAGATTACTAACGTAGAAGGTGACACTATACAGGAAGTCACTTTGGTAGTTTACCATATGTCCAGTTAAGGACACAAAACAATTGTTTCATCACATGAACATGGTTCTGTGGAACTTTCTTCCCCTCCACATAAAGTAAAGTGCTTTTCTTAATCAATACAAATGTAAATTTGGGATGAATGGATGAGTAACTGCAACTTCTCCCCTGGATTAGCACCCCTGTTCCTCATGGACAGGGAAAACATGTAAATGTTCCAGTGTCACTGTTCGACTCATCTCTGTGTCCTTTGTATGGAAAATATAAGGGCTAAAAACAACCATGGTAACTTAAGGCTGGGCTTCCTAAGATCATCACAGATTGATAACCTACTAAGTACTGGTGAACCTAGGAATCTATGACATTTCCTTCATTAAACAGGATACAATGTGTAGTAAATGATGAAGAATTTTACTTTATATACAGATCATGTTAGCAAAATGATAGTTAATTATTAAAATAAAAATATATTAATTAACAGAAAGGATTCAGTAATTAATTCAAGGAATGGAAAATAAGTTTTATATTCCAATTCTAATTTCTCTATACAAATCTTGTGCCATAGACTTCTATTCCCTTTGTCTGTCATTCATCCCACCCTACCTATCTCCATGTGTGCCCTCTTGCACCCCACTGCTAGATACAGGCTTTTAATTGTAATGCCAAATGCCTTTCTTTGCCTGATTTCACTGTGAAACATGTGCTGGTGAATCACTGTTTGGTGGCTTGTTCATCATACACTGGTCACTGGGCAAAAGTTATCACAATTCTGGTGACTACTGGCATAATGAAGACATTTTTGGAATTAGCAAGATGTGAACTGCTGTCATTTCTTTGAGTTTTCACATGTTAGTGCTAGCGATGAAATATGTGGTTCCAAAGAAAAGGCTTGGTAAAATTAATCAGCCATGGAAACAGTGTTTACCAGGCAAGATATAGTCCTTTGAAGTCCAAAGACAGTTAATCAGAGGTGAGTTTTATTATACTTATTTTTATTCTTTGGATAGCTTTGATAGCGTTTTGGATCATCAAAATGAGCTTTGTGGAATCATAAAAATATTTGTAACCCATTTAAATAATTCAGAGAAAGGAAGCTCCCACATGCAGGTTTAGACAGTGGGGAGCTCAGCGACCCAGTGCTAAAGGGTGGAACTTGCTCTGTTGGATATAGTGAAGGTCTAGCTATTGATATAAAATGGAGGACATAGCATTTATTCATTCGTTCATTCATTCATTTTCTTATGCATATCTATCCTATTTGGGGTTAGAGGGGAGTCAGACCCTTTCACAGCAGGCAGTAAGCATAAGGCATGGAACCTGCCTTGGATGGGATGCCAGTCCATTGCAGGACTCACACACACACACACACACACACACACACACACACACACACACACACACACACACACACACACACACACACACACACACACATAAAACAAATGCACAAATCTGCAGGTGACTTGGGGATCACCATTTCAGCCAACTGACATGTCTTTGGGATTTGGACATAAACTGGAGCTCCTGGTAAAAACTCATATGGACAAAGAAAAAGAAGACTCCATACAGAAGGCATCCCAGTTGAGAATTCAACTGGAGAACTAAGTACTGCAAAGCAGCATGACAAGCTGCTGTATGACAAAGCACTGAAAATAAAAATCAGATGAATTCTGGCTTCTGCTGGAGTTCTGGAGAATGGAAACAGAAAGCAGAATGAAATGTTTCACAGAAATATAACATTTGTTGACAGATGAAAACTATTGGCCCACCTACAACTCCCTGTTAAACAGTAACCTACTTTCAAAGCCCTAAACTAATTTAAGGAAATCTCCAGTATTTATGAATTTCATTGCAGTTTTTGATTGCACAACCAGAGCAATTTCTAGGCCTGGGAACAGTAGAGTATTTGCCCTGGGAGGTGGCTATGCTGGGTGCTGGGGTGGGGGTCACAGCTAACAGGTGCAGAGAAATATGAAGGGGAGAAAGCACTTTTCCAGTTTTCACCATGGAAACTAAATATCCTAGGGAGAAAAAAGCCCTGCCCACAACCTTCTCAGAAAGTTGAGTTCATGCATTACAGATGCCTGTCATATTACTTCTTTGCTGTCCACCCTTTGTATAACCAAACTACTCCTCTTGTATACTGCTCTTTCTCTAGAATGAGCTCTTCTGTTGCACTTTGTAACATGATTTAAGGTAGTCAGTGTTTCTATTCTACACTTATGTCTCCTTTTTTTCTCTAATACATATATTAAGTTAATTTCTCTGTCCTGAGATGCTTTCTGATGCAGGCCTGCACGTTTTTGATACTTTTCTTTCACTACTTCCACTCTGTCAGATTCTTCACCTAACTGGAGTCTTTAGAACTCTACCCAAAAATCCAGATAAGGTGTCAACAAATATCTGTTAAGAGAGAATAAAATAACTTCTCTTTTCTGCTGATAATACTACTATCTGTTATTGGAAAACCCATCCCTAACTTTCTTAACTACTTTCTTTAAATGTCAAGTCTTTCTCATCGTAAAGACATTTTCCTTTTCTTTAATCCACCCCCAGTAATATCTATAAGTAAAACTAATTTCTGGGTGAAGCTGCTTCTGCACACACCAGCCTGGTTGTTTGTGACACCTCATATTATTTCCCTCTGGTGTTCTCGCATCATTAGTGATATCAAGCAGGGTTAGATGGGTGACTATACCTTGGACATGTATGATCTTAAGAAAAAGGAATAATTAGATAACTGACTGATTTTTACTACACAGTCCATAAAAATGTAAACATGGTTGATGACTGTACTCAGTGTTTTTATATGTGGTATCAGTCACAGCCAGCCAGCTTCACACAATAGAGGGGAAATGTGGCCTAGAAGCTGGAACTTCAGTTCTGATTCTAAAGCTCTGAATAAGAGACTCTTCCAAGTCTTACATTGAAATGTAACTTAAAATCTTGTGAAAAAGATGGTCTCTAACAAATATTACTGAATGTCATTTCAGAAGGCACCCCAGCAGAGGATTGAACCAGAGAACCCCTTGCTGTGAGGTGGCAATGCTAACTGCTGCACCACCCCGGCCACCCTGTGAAATAGAGAGCCTCTAATAAATATTACTGCATGTCATTTCAGAAGGCACAGTGACACTTTTACCAGAGGGATACTTGTGCATTTGGATGCCCAGTTTTCAAGTCCATTAATAGTGGGCCACAAACATTGCAGTCAGGGAGCATGTCTGTTTGTACATGATTTGTACCCCCTGGAACCTCCATACTGGGGATGAAGGACTAGGTTTGTGGGGTTTGCAGAACTGGGTACAGGACAAGAAGTTTTACTCTGATTTTTTGCTTTTTGAACGCTAGGTATAGTTTAAGATCCTTGTGATAACAGTGCAGTGCTACAGATGGGAATTTTATGTTGGATTGCTGTTTGTCCTTTTTAGAATGCTTTTTGTTGAGATTGACTTTGTGGCTGTGTCTGTCTGTGGTTCTGTCATGCTGTCTCAATAAGCCAATTTCAATAAAAAGCATTCTAATAATGGCAAAGAGACAATATTTTAGTATTTAAGTAAAATATTGCCCCTCTGTCATTAGCCAGAGAGTATACACACACACACACACACACACACACACACACACACACACACACACACACACACACACACACACACACACACACACACACACACACACACACACACACACACACACACACACACACACACACACACACACACACACACACACACACACACACACACACACACACACACACACACACACACACACACACACACACATACACACACACACACACACACACACACACACACACACACACACACACACACACACACACACACACACACACACACACACACACACACACACACACACACACACACACACACACACACACACACACACACACACACACACACACACACACACACAGTCTCACATCTCCCTACATCATTTCCTACACACACACACACACACACACACACACACACACACACACACACACACACACACACACACACACACACACACACACACACACAGAGTCTCACATCTCCCTACATCATTTCCTCCACACACACATATGCACTCCCCGACACTATGGTCACGTTTGCCCACACGAACCCTATAAGACCATTTAACAATATGGGACGTCTGGAAGGATAATGACAGATTATACAGAAGGGAAAGGAGTTAAGGGACGAATGGGTTGTTGTAGGTTATGTGTGATGTGGGAGTAAAGGAAAAAATATGCGACACAAGTGTATGAGAAAATTGTATAAACATTTTGAAAAGTGATAGGTGAACTATAATGGAAAAATAGAAAGTGAGATCTATGGAGACAATAAAAAATGTTATCCGAGTCAAAAAGGAATAGATGAGAAAATGTGTAGGTAATGTGAAGATATTCTATGTAAGGGACATAGTGCCTATACAAGAAAGCAAACATATATATGAATTAAATAGAATTGGTATAAGGCACATTTAATGTTACAGAAATTGCTAATTAAATGAAAAAGAAGGAATCAATCCTTTCTTAAGTAAAGTGATAAAAAAAATGAGAACGTGTTATGGGATAAAGTATGAGGAAGGAAGGATAGTAAAAATGGTGAAATAATGGATGTGGTAGTGAGATATTTAAAGTAAATGTATGAAGAGGTGACTAGAGTAATAGTGCAACATGGGAAGTAAGTTCACTTTCTGAGACTGTTCGGATGGAATTACAGAAATAAGTTAAATAATTGGAATTAGATAACATGATTACCAAAGGGGAAGGATTCTGGGATTGATGAAAATGGATGTGAATTTTACAAGCACATGGTGATAATGAGAAGATATTTTTTCTCATTGCTCAATTATTGACAGAGGGACAATATTTTAGTCTTTAAGTAAAATATTGTCCCTCTGTCATTAGCGAGACAGCTTCACACACACACACACACACACACACACACACACACACACACACACACACACACACACACACACACACACACTCTGTTGCATCTCCCTGCAACATTTCCTACACACACACACACACACACACACACACACACACACACACACACACACACACACACACACACACAGTGAGTCCCAAAAATACAGCGTTCACATTAATAAGGTGTTTTCCCCCACAAACGATACCTATAGCAATGTGCTAAGTATCTTAGCTAATAAGAGAGGGAAAATGCTTTAATAAAACACTAAAAAGTAAAAAAATAAAAATATAAAAATTATTTTTTTAAATAAAGAATGCTTTTTATTCAGTCATTCTAAAAAGTAAAAAACAAGCAAGAAGACTGAAAACTTTGCAAACGAAACTCAAACAAGATGATTTCAGAAAAGCATTCGAGGCTGGTTTTGCTGATTCCTGCTACTTCTTCTGGTACCTCACTACTACAATCAGCAAAACCAAACTCAAATGCTTTTCTGAAATAAGCTTGTCTGCATTTCTTTTGCAAGGTTTTCAGTCTTCTTCATTGTCTTTTACTTTTTAGAGCAACTGAATAAAATCATTCTTTATTAAAAAATCTTCTTTTATATTTTTATTTAATGCTCTTGAATGGAATTTGTGTACTTAAGTAACAGGGTTTCTGCAAGAAACACTTATTTCACTTGGTGCAGACAGTGAGGTTTCTGCTACACTGATATTAGATTTCTGATAACTGTATGGGTGATTGCAGATTTTCAACTTAGATATCTGGAGAAACATTACTTAATGTGATATGTTGTAAATCTACCATCAGTTGTTAGTGACGTGGTGGAGCTTCTTGATGAGCTCCTTGGCCATAAGATTAGCAGTGACCTATGAACCTATTTATTGAAACAATAAAATACAAACAGTAGATTTTCTCTGAAGTAGCTGCTTTTCAGCTATTGTCTGTCCATAATGTAACATTAAACTCTACATTTTATCCATTGTATAAAACTGCCTATTTTGTAACTGGAGCTTTTCTCCCTGGGCCTCCAATAAAAGCAGGATGTTCTTTGTGTTTTACTGTTGCAGTCATTACATTTGGGTTATCTGCCTGCAGGTAGCCCTCAGCCTGCCTGAATACCAGAGTCTTGGATTTCTGCGTCGGACGCTGTCTCTTCTTCCATGACATCAGTTCGTCAGGGGTATAAAACATCAGTCTTTCTTGCCGTGCAGTGCCCGAAGCATAAGCAGTTCGCAAGTGCCGGTCGGTCGACTCCTGAAATTTTCATTTTCATGTTTCAGAACCAAAGTCTTTGAAAAAAGCTAAGTACCCCATTGGGGATACTTTTTCTTGCTCTTAACTGATGTCAGTAAAAGTTAACAATTGTCTTACCTGTGGAAAGCAAATGCCTCATAAAGATTTTCATTTGTACTGCATTCCTTGCTTAGGCCCTGACAACAACGTCCCTCACTGTCCGTTTTGTGCCTTATTCAACCCCCAAACTATTCATCGTCGGTTTATTTTTGCAGCAAATTATTTTGGTACTCAGTTTAACTATCCAGAAATGGCTTCGGTAAGCCATCCGACTACCAATATTCAGAAAAAATGTAAGGATAAAGACAGAGACAGACTGCATAGGTCCAAAACTGCTGCTGATGCTTCCGTTAAGCTAGTCGCCAGTTTGCCGGTACTCAGTGAGGCACTTTCACAGCCCCTGATACCTGCTACTTCAGATTTGCAGGCCTCTATTGAGACACATTCAGAGTCTGGTATGCCACGAGATGTTTCTTCGACTATGGAATCTGTGGATGTCTCTACCTTGGATGGGTCCGGAGCCACTGTGCAGACACTGGCTTCTGAGGGGGTATTCAGGCCTACAGATTTGCATTTTAAACTGACGCCATCTTCTTCATCCAGGCATAAAACTCAACCCACGCCTAGAAAACCGGCGTCCAAACCACATGGTCAGGCCCATATGCCTAAAAAACAAATGCTTAGGATGGCTGAAGACCTTATTACTTTAATTAGGGGAAGTCAGCCTTCCCCCTCTAAGAGACCTAGAACTGATTTTCCTTCTGATTCTACTGATCAGGATTCTGAAATTTCTGTTTCTTCTGATTACCAGGATTTGCCCTTATCTACCCATGAGTATTCTGATGCAGAGGATTCCATTTCCTCTGCTTCCCCTCCAGAAGAATTTTTCTTTTGGTGAAACCTTGCACACTCTTAGGGAGAATTTCCGCTGGGAAAGCCAGGATTACTCTGACACAAAAAGAGGCTTAGGGAATTCTTACTCCTCCCTCAACACAGGCCTTTAGCTATCCCTCCTGTTCTGGACATTGTAGATGATGTCTTCTTGGAATCTAGCCTGGCCCCAGACTCTTTACCTCCAGCTCCTAGAAAACCTGACAGGTATTACAGAGTACCTGACTCTCACAAGTTCCTCTTCAAGAATCCTACTGCGGATCTAGAGACCATTTCCCAAGGACCAAAGGGCATTAAGGCTACTGCTGCCAAAAACCCTACCCCCTCTGATATAGATTCTAAGGCCTTGGACGGATGGGGTAAGAAGATATACACTTCTGCTACTTTGGCCATTAGGGCCTTAAAGTGCCAGTTTCATATATTAAAGTATCAGCAGCATATTATGGGACTACTTAAATAGAAAATTATGTTGATTCCTGACTGTGCTGAACATAAAGAATTACAGGCTTTAATGCATTCTGCTGAACAAGTTGGTAAACAGACTTTGCAATGTGGTTTTGACTCTTTAGAAGCATCTTGCAGGGCTGCTGTCACTGGGTCTGTACTTAGAAGGCATGCTTGGCTTAATGAGCAAAACTTGCCAGATCATGTTAAAGCTAAATTACTGGATGCTCCCTTAAACCAAGACCGCCTATTTGGCAACAAAGCAGAAGAAGTCCTTATAAGGATGGAAGAAAAGTAAATCTATGCAAACTGTTAAAAGATTTCCTGCAATTACAGCCTCCCAGATTTAGTAGGATTTGGCCTTCTAAGAATTGGTCCTTTCCGGTCTCTTCCAGGCCTTCTCAGTCCAAACCCAGGAACAGCAGACCACCTACGTTACAGTCTCAGGCTACACACAGGCCTAAGCAGTGGGGGGCTCCCACTTCCAAAGCAGGAAGTAGTAAGACACCCCCCTATGGAAAAATGTCACAATGACTTAACCTTAACCCTTCCAAGCCCTGCTCAACTGCCTGCTCCCTTAGGAGGAAAGCTCGCCCTGCATGCAAAAAACTGGGAACTCATTACCCAGGACAAATGGGTTTTAAATATAGTTTTCCAAGGATACAGATTCCACTTCCACACACTACCAACCCCAAACGGTTGGCCAGACCTACCCCCAAATCAGTGGGCAGAGGCTCAACAGCAGGTTCTCTCTCTTCTAAGTATCAGGGCTATTCAACCTGTCCCAGCAGAAGAAACGGGACAAGTTTTTATTCAAGACTTTTCCTGGTACCCAGAAAAGACAGCTCATAGCATCCTATCCTGGACCTCTCTATTCTAAACACCTTTTTGGTAATCCCAAAATTCAAAATGCTAACACTTCAACAGCTGGTTCCTATGCTAGGCAAAGATGCCTGGTTGGCAACCTTAGACTTAAAAGAAGCTTACCTGCAAATTCCTATAAGAGAATCTTGCTGGAAATACCTACGCTTCAGAGCAGGTTCCATGTACTATCAGTTCTCTGCACTTCCTCTTGGCTTGTCTACTGCGCCCAGGGTATTTACAAAGTGTCTAACTCCAGCCATTGCATTTTGCAGGCAGAGAAATATTCAAATATACCAATACCTGGACGATTGCCTGATTCAGGCAGGACATGCTATTAAAACATCTGGCATTCGTAAAGAAACTTCTATCCTCGCTGGGGTACACCATAATGAAAAGAAATCTCATCTAGTACCCTGCCAACAAATTGTATTCCTGGGAGCAATCTTGAACACAACTTCTCAGATGGCTTACCTCATGCCAGAGAAACAAGTTTATTTGACAACCTACTTCAAACTACTGGCCACAAGGACCCAGCTATCTGCAAGGAAAATTTTGCAAGCCCTGGGATTCATGGCCTCTTGCATTCTACTAATTCCATATGCAAGACTGCATATGAGGAAACTACAATGGTATCTAAAAAGCCTATGGTGTCAACATTCTCAGGACCTGGAATCAATGATTCCTATCATACCTTGTATAAAGACAGAGTTCCTTTGGTGGGCAGAGGCCTCCCACCTCAACAAGGGGCTCCCTTTCAATCTACCCCCTGCCACCCAAACCCTAACAACAGGCACATCAGACTATGCATGGGGGGGCTCACTTGGCAGGGCAGTGCATTCAGGGCAAATGGAACCCGAGCCAGATGCACCTGCATATCAACCAAAAAGAAATGTTAGCTGTACAGAATTCCCTGACAGCCTTCAAGGACCACATCCTTCCAGGACAATTATTGGTAAAGACAGACAACACCACAGTTATGTGGTACAGGGGGGAACCCACTTGTACCCTCTCTGCAGACTAGCCATGGCTCTGTGGAACACAGCCTTGAGCTACTGAGTGCACCTACAAGCTCAGTTCCTGCCAGGCAAGCTAAATTCACTGGCAGACAACCTAAGCAGAAATCTCATGGACCCACACAAATGGAAACTGGAACCATAAATATTCAAACTCTTGAGGAACAAATGGGGGACTCCAGATATAGACCTGTTTGCCTCCCCCCAGAACTACCAATTGGACAAATTCTGCACAAGAACTCCACACAGTCAAGCTTGGAAAGTGGATGCCCTGTCCTTTACTTGCGAAAGCCTCTTGGTTTATGCCTTTCCCTCTCTGCCTCTCCTCTTGAAGGTTCTGCTAAAGATCAAACAGGACAAACCAAGGACAATTCTTATTGCACCAGACTGGCCTCACCAGCACTGGTACCCCCTCTTGCGCAGGATGATACTGCTGGATCCATGGCACCTACCTCAAACACCTTCCCTGCTGTCCCAGCAGGTGGGCTAGATTCTGCACTCTCAGCTTCAAACCCTGAACCTTGCAGCCTGGCTAATTCCTTGAACTCTCCAATAGCATCCCTCAGTAAGCAGATGCTAGATGTCATTCTGTAAACAAGGAGACCTAGCACTAGAAAATCCTATGCTGAAAAGTGGAAAAGATACTGTTCCTGGAGCCAGTCCCAGGGTATGGGCACTATGGTGCCCAGTTTACCTCATATTCTTCAGTACTTAACAGAAATGCTCCAAAAGGGCCTAACCTTCTCGCCAATTAAAATTCATGCCTCTGCAATTATAATACTGAACCACTCCTCTTCTCTTACCCCCTGTTAAAGCAATTCCTCAGAGGGGCTAAAAATGTAAGACCCCCCCCCCAAGGCGAGCCTCTACTCCAGCTTGAGACCTTAACTTTGTATTGGAAAAGCTCACTCAATTTGAACCAGCTGCAACTGCAGAGTTGAAATTCCTTTCTTGGAAAACTGCCTTCCTTCTAGCCATCACTTCACCAAGAAGAGTGTCTGAATTACAGGCCCTCATGGCAGTGGAGCCCTTCATTATCTTCCATGCAGACAAGGTTTCCCTCAGGACCAATCCTTCCTTTATGCCCAAGGTGGTGTCTAGTGTGGCCCTAAATCAGTCCATTCATTTGCCTACCTTTTTCCTGAATCCACAAAACAAAGGAGACCGAATTCTGCATTCTTTGGACATGCACAGACAACTTAGATTTTATTTGGACAGGACTAAGCCTCTCACAAAATCTGAACAGCCGCTAGATGGCTTTGCTGCAGGGGCAGAGGGGAAGGCCATTTCAAAGCAAATCATTTCTAAATGGATAGCCCATTGCTTTCATTTCTGCTATAAGCACCATGGAAAACCTACCCCACAGGGGATAAGATCACATTCCACAAGGGCTGCATCTACCTCTATAGCCTTTCTCAGAGGGGTCCCTACCAGGGACATCCTAGAAGCTGCTACCTGGAGCTCTGTACATACCTTTACCAAGCATTTCCACATGCCTATTTTTTCTAAATCCAGAGCTGGCTTTGCCACTGCAGTTTTGCAGTGCTTGATAACTGGCCCTAATGCTCTCTATCTTCCTCCTCCCTTCCTTAGCTTTGGGAATCAACCCAAATGTGATGACTGCAACAGTGAAACATGAAGGATATAGTACAGTTTTGTAGACTTACCATAAATGTAGATGTTCGAGTGTATTCACTGTTGCAGTCCTGGTTACCCTCCCTCCAGCTCCCTGACTTCTCTTGGCTCCACCTTTGCTTCTTGTTTTAAGCTTTCTGTGGGGGCACCTGACATCTGGGGCAAGAAAAACTGATGTAATGGTATCGGCTGCATGTTTTATACCCCTGATGACCTGACGTCATGGAAGAAGAGACAGCATCTGATGCAGGAATCCAAGAATCTGGTATTCAGGCCGGCTGAGGGCTACCTGCAGGCAGATAACCCAAATGTAATGACTGCAGCAGTGAATACACTCGAACATCTACATTTATGGTAAGTGTACACAACTGTACTTTACCAGTCCAGTCGGACTACCCCATCAGCAAAAGCAACAAATAAATAAACAAGCAAGCAATAAAATGATTTTGGATAAACATGCCTTTTTTCAAGTAACACCAAAAAACAAATAAAAATTTCATAATCACGTGTATAAAGGATCATAGGATCATAGTATCATAGGATATTACTAGGCTAATGGGCCTGGGGCCCTTACAAGCCTAGACAAGGGTGTTTCCCCAAAAATGAAACCTCAGTAAGCACCTGTCAGCCCTGTCAGTGAGGGACACAGGTGGAACCCCTGGGACAAATTTGTGATTTCCTGTCCACTCATCATAGTTGCACTTGAAGAAGGTCAGCAACATACTTTGACATGTATGGGGAGTCTATTCCAGAGACAGAGCAGCCTCTGGGAGACAAGCCTGTGCAGGTTTTGTTAATGTCACACATTAGATTTAGGCCTTTTAATTAGGTAATGCGCAAGGAGTTAGACTTATGGATATGGAGCATATCTAGTAGAGCAGGGTCTGAGATTGCCTTGTAGGTGAGAGACAATTACCTCTGAGTGATCTGTACAATATTGAGTAGAGTGATAGTGATTTGAGCCTATCCACATAGGACAGGTGTTGGAAGCCATGGATTCTCTTTGTGAGGTATTTCTATGGCCTTTCCAGTTGGTGCAGATGTTTGGTATTGTACTCCATTATTGGCCTAATGAGGAGGAGTACATAGAGGTAATAACCTCCTTTTTTTCTGGATGCAATCCTTTTACTTTTGAGATAAACCAAATAAAAGGCTTTTCTGACCACTGCTGCTCCAAGATGGTCGAATGTGAGATTGTTATCAACATGAGTACCCAGATCTCTCACCACCGGTTGTGTACTCAGGGGGTTGCCATTGATGTAGTAATCATTAGGGGCTGTGTTTTTGCCAAATGGTATGATGATACATTTTTTTGTGTTTAACATAAGGCCATGAATTTGACACCAGTCATTTGTTGTTGTGAGACCCTCTTGTAGTATGTTAACATCATTTGGGGAGTCAGTGACAGCACCCAACTTACAGTAGTCCACAAACTTTGTCAGCTGCAGACCTTTTGTCTTTGTCTGGACCCCTTTGAATAGATGCCAAATGGTAGGAGTCCCAGGACAGATCCCTGGGGAACACTACTAGTGTAGGTCTGCTCTCGGAGGTGGAGGCACCTATTTTGACCTTGTGTGTCTTATCGGTGAGCCAGTTGGCCACCCACTTGATGAGATATGGATTTACTCCAAGTTGTGTTAGCTTTTCAATGATGCCCTAGTGGGAGATTGTGTCAAAGGCTTTGGCCAAGTCAATGTAAGCTATATGTACTGACTTTCCCTCATCCAATGCCATGGTGACAGTCTCAAAAAAGTCAACCAGGTTCAACAGGCAAGATCTGCCCTTGACGAATGTGAACTGGGTAGGGTCAAGTGCTTGGAGATTGCCTATGTCCTTGTTTATGAGGTCCATATTAATATGCTCCATGTCCTTACAGATCAGACGTGTCAAGCTAATGGGGCAGTAGTTTCTAGGGTCAGTACTGGCACCACCTTTGTGCAAAGGGATGACAGTGACATTTCTCCACTATGCTGGAATGAAGCCTGTGCTTAGGCTATGGTTGAATAGGGTGCTCAATGGCGAGGCTAGTTCTTGCTAGAGATGGTGCAGAATACAACCTGGGATACTATCAGGTCACATGAAAACTGTATTCTTTGTCTTGGATAGGGTCTTTAACACTTGATCTATGGAGATGTGAGGTGCGGGACAAATATCAGAGATGTTGAATGAGCCTTTGGGGGGACAGGTGTTGTAGTTTGCTCTGAACCTGTCTTCTAGCACATTGGCTAAGTCAACAGGATCAGTGTAAGTGGTACTGCTATGAACTAATTCAGAACAAATCTGGGCTTTGCCATGGAGTTTCCTGACCTAACTGAAAAAGGCTTTGTGGTTAGCCTTTGTTTCAGAGGCTAGTTTTCATTCATAATTGGCTTTGGAGGTTTTTATTAGTGATCTAATTTGCTTGTTGAGGCTAAGGAGGGAGTTTTTCCAATTGGGAATTTGTGCTTTTTTACCCGTGGACAACAGTTTCTTCCTTTTGTTGTAAAGTCTGTTGGTAGATGATGTCCACCAGATAAGTTTGTGTTTCCTAGAGGAGCAGGTTTTAGTTCTAGTGGGTATGGCTGAGTCCATGCAATTGTACAGATGCTTGTATACTGCATTGGTGTACTGTTCAGCATATTTGTCTGCATCCTGTGAGGGGGGTAGTGGTGTGAAGCTACTGATACCCTCCCTTAGAAGGTTGTAGACAGTCTTTGAGAAGTTTTTGAGCCTGGTTACAGCTGGGGGGGGTTGGACTGATATTTTGATCTCACCAGGGAAGTACTTATTATGAGGGTTGTGCAGTGGTCAGTGAGAACCAAGTCTAGAATGTTATCTCCACTTGTGGGGGATGAGACAAGCTGGTATAGTGCAGTAGAACTGATGAAGTCAAGGAATCATTGGGTGAATGCATTAGTGCAGGAATAGTTCACCCAGTTTATGGTGGGGTAGTTGAAGTCACAAAGGATCAGGTTGTTAGGGGGTACCCTGATGGAGTCAAGTAGGTCAAGGTAGGAGGAATGGGTGTCTGAGGCATGGAGGGGGCTCTATAGCTGGCTATAACTTGGATGGGTGTTTTACCAATTGTCAGTTGCACCTGGAGTAGTTATAGTGCATCATGCTGGCAAACCAGTCTGGAGGTGTGCTTGTCTTTAATGAAAATAGAAACTCCACCACCCTTAGTATTCCCAGCCTCATTTTGGGATTGGAATGTGTGGAATGCGGTATAGCCTGGTAAGGAAGGGGTTCTCTCCGCAGCCTTGAACTAAGTTATTGTGACTGCACAGATGTCCGCATCTTCCAGTGTGAGGAGAGCCTCCAGTGATTGCATTTTCAGGTTAAGGCTCCTAGAGTTAAACAACATGACCTTCAATTTGCTTTTTGACAGAACTTTTATGTTGGAAGATTTGTCTTTGGGACATTGCCTAACATAGGCACAATGGGGGAGGCAAGAGCCTTGGCCAGAATCCTGAATCCCAGGGGTGACAAGTGGAGGCCATCTCTGGCAAAGCATTAAGGCCTGTCAACTAGGTCATCTCAGGCAGACAGATACTGGATCCCCTTGGAATGATACCAGAAACTAAGAAAGTTGTTGAAGTCAATTATTTTTTGTTGGTTTTGTGGTATTACTCTTGGTGAAGGTAGGATGCTCTATGCTGACCACCTTAAAAAACTCCAGCTATACCCTGTCACATATCGTCTACTCAGAGGTGATCTCTGCTTAACATACAAGGCCATGTCAAACCCAGAGCTGTTGGATATGCTACACTTAAAGAAATCTCAATCCCTCAGAACCACATGCTCCAGGGATCTAAACCTTGTCATCACAATAAACAAAACATGCTGGAGGGATAGGTTCCTGACACAGAGGCTCCCCAGACTCTGGAATAGACTGCCCTTACATGTCAAGCAGAGTGCCTCTTTAGCCCTCTTCAAAAGGAACCTTGATGATTGGATGGGAGAAAGGAAATTCACCCCAATGATCACGTCAGTCACCCTGCTAGGCAGGGGTCCAGGGAAGTAAATAGTGTGGGAATAAATAGCCAGGGAATTGTTATGGCTAGGCTTGTATAGGCCCTAGAGCCGATAGCCTAGTACCAACCTATGAACCTATGCTGCTTAGGGCTAGGGTCATACATGCCTGGGACACAAACTCTGAGAGCTTAATCATGTCTGTCTTTATATAGTCCAGGGAGGTACATTTCAAGTCATTCACATCAATATGAACAATGACAGAGTCATACCTGTACCTGTTATGGAGAGACTTAAGTGCTTGTGTGATATGGCGGATTCTGGCACCTGACAGACAACTAACCGTGATCTTCTTCTTGTCGAGCCTGGTGAGGGGGACATTGGTGTGTCTCACAAATGGCTTGCCAATGACTAGTATGTTTGGTTTACTGTTGTGCCTTATGGGCTGTGTGAGTTTATCGTTATGCCGTATGAGCTGTGTTTGTGAGACACTGGTGTTTTGTCTGCTGTCTGTGATGTGTTTGGTGTTGTGTGTGGAATGTTTGTGAGTGTGTTTTAGAGGTCTCTGCTGTTTACGTAAGTTTTTATTGAGGAGTTCTGCATAGGTGTGTGTGTATTGTGCTTGGCTATGTGGTGTTTGTGCTGGCAATCCCCTCTTTATCAGGGGTACTGACTGTGGCCCAAGACAGCATGGATACCAGGTTACTGATATAGTTGCATTTCTCACAAGTAGAAGAATTATGCGCTAGGAGAACAGGGTTGTCAGTGAACATGCAGTTGCTACACTCTCTCACTATGCCCATGTTGACCAGGCTGGCAGGAGAAACTGATGGGAATTGTAAAGACATAGTGTTCTGAAACTTGGATGGACTTACAGAGAGAGGGTTTTGATAAGGGTTTATCCACAAGAGTATAGACGACAAAAACCTTCTTAAATGTAAAATATCTGGCCAGAAGCCAAGTGCTAAAACCAAAACTAAGAGGGTTAAAATAACAGACAAATTTAATCAGGCTACTAACAAGCAGTAATAAATACAGCAGAATAAAAGCACTTCAACACTTAAGAGCAAGCAGCAAGGCAAAATAAGGTAATAAAGTAGGAAGAACACAATTACAGTAAAAGCAGCTGAATAAAAAGTGTATTTTTTTTTTAGCTGAGAGGGAAGAAACAGAAGATAATTCAAGATTAAGAAATTAAAACTAAGGAACTAATATTAAAAAGTAAAGTCTAGCTGTTAAACAATTAGAGAAAGGACAGGTATATCAATCCCATGTTGCGATGTCATGAACAGCATTTAATTTGAAATTGCCATAAAAACTCCCTTAAACACAGAAAAAGTAAAGGATGAGGGTCATGTCATTCTGATGAGATGGTTTGCATAATGTGCTGTGGATGTCAAACATTCAATGAAGGGAAATAAATTATGCTGCATCAGGAGGATTTCAGGGATTTGAGGAAAAAGAAATCTAGGTATTACTTTATTTAACAATAGTTCCACCATTGATTATGTTTGTAAATTTACATTTCAAATTTTAACAATGGTGTGCAACTCTAGGAAGGAATTTTTCAAATTAATTATTCTATTAGACATCAATTGGTAATTCACCCAAGTTTCTTGCTGGTGTGTGAGTGCATGTATGTATTATGTCAAGGGATCGTTCAGTGACCTACACCTGTTTTCTGCCACTATGACTGTCCTGTGATCCTGACTGGTGTAATACAGGTCTCAAAAATGAATTATTGAATGAATGAATGGACCCTTCTGTGATGAATGCTTGAAATATGAGCACTGGAAAGTCTAGATACTGAATGCTTTCACCCAGAATAGATTAATTTGTGAGGTACTTTTAATATGATAATTATATGTCTTTCCATGACATTGTGGTGTAACTGTGACATAAACAGTATTAAGAGGTTTGTGGATGGAATGTTACAGAAATTAAACATAATCCCATAAATTCTTAATGCTGTCCTTGTGTTACTTGTATGTGATTCCATTACTATTTGATTTATTGAGAGTGAAACATGGCAAACAAAAAATGTTCAGATTGTAAAGAAAATGGAACACAACCCCCCAAAACAGATTAGCAGTACAATACTTCTATATGTATATTATTTTATTTTTTCCATTATCATATGATGCAGATGCAATGTTGATTAAACAATCCACTTGCCTATTTATGAAGAGTTCTGACCTGGGGTTATACTCCCGAAAATAAATTTGTGAGGTGGCAAGTCCTACTAATATTTAAACATTTCAAGAAGCATAACACACATCTGTGGTGGAACACATGTATAAGCATATTTATGGACAGAACGTTCTGGAAATGGAGGTGAGCATGGTTCTATAAACCATTGCACAGTGAAGTGCTACTGGCCCTTTGGTAGTTTCATATAATTCAATCACTACAAATTGTATTGGTGTGGTGCAGCATGAGAAATGGACTGTTCATACACCAAAGGCTCTTTCTTTTGTGGTGGGGATAAACTTATAATGTGTTATACTGTGAAACTGTAGCATTAAATACCCTCCTTAAGTCACTGCAGTTTCCATATTTTGCATAGTTAGCAGGATACACAGTTCAGAATGTCTGCTTTTGCAAAATTCCAAGAGTCCAGCTTAAACCCAGCAGTAGTAAATGTTTTAAATCTGAAGTCAATATGTAAAACTTTTTTTATTCCTGTGTTAATATTGCTACACATTGATTGCGTGCCAAGAAAACAACTTTCACAGCTGCCTGAACAGGATAACAGCATGAGCAGTCCAGCTGGGTGTGCGTGCCACCTGTAGAACTGTGGCATAACATCTTATGTAAATCCCAGTTCACAATCGTACTGCAGATAAAATTATAGTACTTTTGGGCCACTACAGAATTTCACAGTCCCACATGAATCTACATGCAGTACCTTGGAATTCCTGAAGTTTGCATATTATATTTTTTCGTATAATCTCTGCACTAATGACACCTTTAAAAACACGTAGTCAATGCAATTGAGACTTAGTTCTTTACTGACATACTACTCAGCTGAATATATTTTTGTCTCATATTTTTGGTTTGTTCCTCACACAATTTATGACTTTCTAACAAATTACTTTGGATTACATTCACTAAATAACGACAGACATTTGAGTTTCAGTTATCATATCATTCAGAAAATTCATGCTAATGCAAAGTCTGTTATTCTATCAACTTTCTAAGTTTATAAGTGCAACAATTAAAATGTGTTCCTCTATTATTTTTGTGCTAAGAGGTTGAGAGGTATGCTCACTGGTCAAGTTCTGTATTTAGTATGTGTCCATGTGGATTTTCACAAATTGTTTCAAATTCATTCCCAACACATGTTGATAGGCAAACTACTGATCTTTAAATGTATTACTTGTACGCGTTCTTGTGTGTGTGTGTGTGTGTGTGTCTGTATATATATTTATATATATATATATATATATATATATATATATATATATATATATATATATATATATATATATATATATGTATATACACATATATATATATATATATATATATATACACACACACACACACACACACACACACACACACACACACACACACACACACACACACACACACACACGCACACACACACATATATATATATATATATATATATATATATATATATATATATATATATATATATATATATATATATATATATGGGTCTACCTGTCTACCTTGACCCAACAAAGTTAAGTTTCAGCGAAATGTAATTAGGCGATCTCTATTTTGCAAAAGTGCATTTTTGCCTAAATGCACTTTTGCGGAAAGACACCAAAGCAAACAGCAACCGGGGCTGTTGCTTAGATCGTGGCACAGTGGGGATAAGAGAATATTCCCTTTTCCCTACTGTAGTAAGATCGATCTCAGAGTGAGAATATAAAAATAGCAGGGGCCTGGGGGGCCGCGGTTAGTGTTGTGTTTGTTTTATTTTGTTTGCTGTTTTTTTTTTGTTTTCATTTCATAGGTTCATAGGTTCAAAGGTTCATACTAGGCCATTTGCCCTAGGGCATTTATAAGCCTAGCCAGAGTGTGTTTGGCTTTCGCCACCCATTTTAAAATAATTTTGCTATGCCCTTTTTCGAGGTTAGTATACTGTGCCTCTGTCTAACAGTGACACAGAAGTGATACCCGGGGTAAACCTACGATCTCCCATCCACTCATCAAGATTCCTCTTGAAGAGAGTCAATGAGGGACTCTGCCTAACCTTGACTGGGATTTTATTCCAGAGTGAAGGGAGCCTCTGGCTTATGAATCTGTCCCTCCAGCATGTCCTATTTATTTCAGTGCTGAGGTTCAAGTCTGATGGGATTTGGATTGTCTGAGGTGCAGCATGTCCATTAATTCCGGGTTGGACATGGCTTTATACGTCAGGCACAGATCGCCTCTGAGCAGGTGGTATGCCACTGAGTAGAGCTGGAGTTTCTTTAACCGGGCAGCATATGACATCTGTTTGAGCCCTTTGATCCTCTTGGTGAGGTACGTTTGGGGTCTTTCCAGTTGCTGCAGGTGTCTGGTAAGGTACATCCCAAAAGGGGCATTGTACTCAATTATGGGCCTGATGAGGGATGAGTAAAGAGGCACGATGACCTCCCCTGATCTAGATGTGAATCCCTTCATGATTAGGTGGGCTATATAAAATGTTTTTCTAACCACTTTGGCCATGTGGTTGTCAAATGAGAGATTGCTATCAACTTGGGTCTCCAGGTCCCTAATTACTTCTTCTGTAATTAATGGATTACCACCTATGTAGTCATTTGTGGGCACTTTTGTTTTTGCCAAAGGGGATGACTATACACTTTTGGAGGCCATGGCTCTGGCACCAGTTGTTTGTTTCTATGAGGCCCTTTTGGAGGATGCTTGTGTCGACTGGGCCCAGTTTGCAGTCATCTGCAAACTTGGTCAGCCACAGTCCTTCCATGTTGTCCTGTACCTCCGAGAAATATATACCGAACAAGAGAGGTCCCAGGACTGAGCCTTGTGGGATGCCACTTGTAACTGGTTTGGAGTCTGACATGACTCCAGCAATTCTAACCATGTGGGTTCTGTCCTTGAGCCAGTTTGCAACCCATCTAGTGACATAGGGGTTTATATTTAAGCTGGTGAGCTTATCTATAATGCCTGAGTGGGGTATTGTATCGAAGGCTTTTGCGAGGTCCAGGTAGGCTGTGTGGACCACCTTCCCCTCGTCATTGGCCTTAGTGACTGTTTCAAAGAAATCAACCAGGTTTAAGAGGCAGGATCTGCCCTTAACAAAGCCAAACTGGGTAGGATCCAGTTTCTGTAGGTCCCCGATATCTTTATTTATGAGGTCCATGATGATCCTTTCCATAGCTTTGCAGACCAAGCTAGTCAGGCTTATGGGGTGATAGTTTCCAGGATCCGTTGAGGCACCACCTTTGTGGAGAGGGACAACTGTTGCTGTACGCCACTCTTTGGGTACATATCCTGTAGTAAGGCTGAGATTGAACAGTAGTTTTATGTTTGGGTTTAGCTCTTCTTGGAGTTCATGTAGGCCCGGGACACTGTCTGGTCCCATTGATGCTGTGTTTTTGCTTTGGAGAGGGTAGCTCTTACCTGAGCATCTGAGATGTCAGGGGAAGCACTCTGCTGGGATAGATATTTGCCCTTTGGTGGGGAGTTTGTGCTGAACCTGTCAGCTAGGATGTTGGCAATGTCTGTGGGTTCGTGTATTTTTGTCATTTTGGACTAATTCTGAGCATATCTGGGAATTCCCATCCAGGTTCCTAACATAACTAAAGAAAGCCTTGTGATTATCCTTAGTGTCCTGTGCATTTTTCTCTCGAAGCTGGCCTTAGACGATTTTATGAGTGCCCATAGTTTTTGCTAATACTGATCAGAGTTGCCTTCCCTTTTTGGGATTTTGCTCTATCATGTAGTAGCTTCCTCCTTCTATTGTATAGTTTGTTTATGGCTGGGGTCCACCAGACAGGACGTCTGCCTTTGGAGGAGTGGGACTTGGTTTTATTTGGGATTGCATGATCCATGCATTCCTGAAGGTGTTCATAGAATGTGTTTATAAAGGATGCTGCGGTCTGGGCCGTATTTTCCACAGGCCCGGGGGCTTTGAAGGATTCCACCTCGGTTTTGAGGAGTGTGAAATTTGCATTAGAGAAGTTTTTCACTGTGGTTTTCAGGGCAGGGGGTGGAGCCGGGATGTGAATATCCAGTGAGATTAGTTTATGTCTGATCTTACCAATGAGGGATACACTTCTGGTCTGGAGCATAGAGTCCCCATGTGGGTGATGATCAGGTCCAGTATGTTTTCCCCACTTGTGGGAGTGGTAACAAGTTGTTTCATAGCATTTGAGTTTATAAATTCTAGGAACCTTTGGGCTAGGGTGTTGGAGCTAGAGTAATGCTCCCAGTCTATGTTTGGGTAGTTGAAGTCGCCCAATATAATGGTGTTTGGAGAGACCTTCATATTTTCCAGTACCTGATTTATCCCGTGGGTGGAACCAGACCAATCATGACACTGAAAGGGCACAATGCTTTGTTTCTCGTGAAAGTGCATTTCGGCAAAAGTACACTTTCGCGAAAAACAACTCACCTTTTTACGTTTCATTGAAACTTAATTTCAATGGGTCAAAGTAGACCCATATATATATATATATATATATATATATATATATATATATATATATATATATATATATATAAATATACTGCTGTCATGGGCTGGCATCTTGTTCTGGCTTTGTTGACTGCATTGTGCCCTTTCAGTGTCATGATTGGTCTGGTTCCACCCACGGGATAAATCAGGTACTGGAAAATGAAGGAAGGAATATTTGATGAGTTTAATTTTTAAACATCTAAGTGTCCAGTTTGTATAATTATCTTCTAAACTAAAGTGCAGTTTTGAAGATACAGCTTACACCATTTAAAAGATACAATGCTATGAAATTCAGGTTTGTGTCCCTCGGCTTTTCCCGGCCAGTGGTCGCCACAGTGAAACTCTCGTCCGCTAATGATTGGTAGTTGATTTTTACGTGCCGAGTTACCAGCCCTGATGCACACCCTTCAACGAAGGTACGCCCATTCACGCATGTCTCCACGCAGAAGACGCTCTAGCTGAGAATCGAACCAGACAGCGTCTTACTGTGATGCGACAACGCTACCTCAGCACCACCACCGCGGGTAATGCTATGAAATTCAGGTAAATTCTGAAAAAAAAGAGTAGTTTTCAAAATTACAAAATATTCTTGCAGCTTAATGTTTCTGATATTGTCTCGTGATTCGTTGAGATGGCTGGCATGTGTTTCTGTTATATTTGCATGAATTTCAAGCTCTGTAGCAGAAAGGTATTTGGAACCTTTCCCATTGAAGTTTAAGGAATTTCTGAACATGACTTAAAATGTGAACTCTTGTCTGAAGCTGTAATGCATTTATTAATATATCAAACAAGCTTTTAGCTCTTGCTTGAGAGTTTTTTTAATGCAAAGAGTAACTCATGCAAACACATTCTATAAATACCAATTAAAATATATAGATCCTGGGTAACTAATAACATCATAAAACATACTGCCATTAATTAATGACATCACAAAACATGATACATATTAAATCCATTGTTTCAAATCCTTAAATATAACAGTAACAAATGCATTATACTTTAGGTGTTGATTCACTGATGTTTTTAAGAAAATATTTTCGGTTATGGCGACATTAATTGCATTGTGTTTGAATACATTATTATTTTTATAGCATATATCTAGACTTTTTAAGATAGAATAAGCCCTTGATAGCAAGCATGTGTACTTTCAATTTTATTAAATTTAGAAAGACATTGAACACGATGACATTCATTTAGTCAGATGTTACATGTGTAGCATTTAGGCACATACTTGAAAGTTCTTCTTATGAACTTGATATAGCCTTTTGCAGCGTGCAAAGCCTTGAAAATTTAATAAACTAAGTACATCCTTAGCCAAGAGTGTTTTTTTTCTAAATTCTCTGAGAAAGGTGAGTAAGCACTGTCTGATAATTTCTCTCTCACCGTATCAGGACTTCCATTGAATGGACCACTAGTTGAAACTGGGTCCCCTGTGTTATAGTAGGGTCTTTATCCACTATATGACAGAGCTGACCTGAAAACAGTAGAAACTGGTAAACATTAGTCCAGCATTTCTCTCAGAGCTGCTCCAAGAGCATGCCAAGTGGAGCTCTAACCCAGGCATCAGCTTGTATGAGGCTACTGGCACTAGTTTATTACTTTAAGGGGATACAAAACTGGTGTGTCATCCTGGTTACCAGATCCCGTTATCCAACTCTGATTGCTATAGTAGGTTCCTCAGACTTCAAACCAGTGATATGGCCTCCAGATCTGCAAGACGAATATTTCCAAAGCATTTCATATGAAAATACTAAATAATTTTTGACTGTAACATAACAAATCTTTTTATAATTTTTCTTATTTAATACTAAGTCCTAGCTTTGGTGGACATTTGACTGAACGAACTTTAAAAACAATGTGTGAATGACATTCTTATTACATCTTTTGTGGACATTGCGGACATCTGATACTTCCACCAATTTCCTATCACATTAATCTGTGGAGCTCCCCCTCTAAATCATAAGATTTGGTACTACTGCAAAATATTTTTAAGTTTTGATGTTTCAAATGGAATGCCCTATGTTGCATTCAAAACAGTGCTAACACCTCCCATAGGAATGAAATGAGTTTTCTTCAGGTATTTCGGGATATAACAAAATCAATCTAATTTAAAAAAAAATTCATTAGGACATAACACCTAAACTGTCAAGTGATATTTCTTGTAATCCAAAAAGAATCCTTGAATATAGCTGGAGTCATCTAATTCCATTACATTTCATTAGGACTTACTTTTCAAGCTGTGTTTCAGACAGTATATAATGCAACATTTCTTAAAGTATTTCTTTTTTTTTTACTGGATACCAGTGAAGTGACATTCCAATGCTAAACTATAGATGTCCAAGTAAGTAACTACTGTTTATCAACTGGGACCATGCTGATAGTACAGATAGCTGGAGCTGCTGGGAATTTAGTGGCTGATGGTAGAAGCATCATATTTTTTTATTTAACATTTTTTGGCCTCTCCCTCAATTGCGTACTTTCCATCTGACTCATTCTACTTTAACTGCTCCTAACCTTTGTATCTTAGATACTGTCTTCTGATGCTGGGACCACCTTAGCTGCACCATCACATAGGAATCTCTGTCAACCTCAGGAATTTCCCCAGAATACCCTGTGAGTGTCAGAAAGCACATCACTGTGGCAACACACATACTACCAGCACAACACAGAAGGTTGCAACGTAGAGTGTCATCTGCAGGAGAACACTATATGCTCATCCTGATGACCTGTCAGTAGGTCATCTTCCTAGGACGTGGTTCCTTTTGTTTCTTACATCTTCCTAGAAAACAAGTCTGTATCCCAGTGTCCCTTAAACTCCTGAACAGTGTTATACCCTACCCTCTGCCTTCTGAGTCACCTAAGTTAGCAACATCACTGGGCCATCCAGCTGTGTGACATGGAATACTTGTGCCCTCACTGTGTCCACATTATCAGGCTGACACTGTATAAATTGTATAATAATTTTATGGCTGCCATAGGACAACAGCATCAGCTAGTGTACAGCTTTTTGAAGTTGCATGCTTTGGTTTGTATTAATCATCAGGATTTGGATAAGATGTCTCTGGTGGTCACGTCTGATGATTCCATTTTTTTATGTGCTTTTTGTCTGCATATCTGACAACCATCAACTCTCTTCCTGTTGGTCTTGCTCCGATTTGCTCAGCATAGAGGTGAGAACTGACACCTATGTGGTGTTTGTGACTTTAGTAGCATCATGGAAATAAGGGCAATCCTGTTAAGGCCCTAAACCTGCCCTGGTGGCTGACATGAGCCAACCTCATTCACTTACACCCATCCTTCTAATCTTGGCTGTTTTAACACCCAAGTTGCCATTCAAACCCTTGTCATCTGGGTCATGGTCAGGATGCAACCCTCTAGTCTACAGATATGGGTTCTCATGATTCCATATTTGTTTTATCACACCATATATTTGGCACATCTTTGCCCATCTAGGATCAATCCTTAGGAGTGTAGTTCACATCCAGTCTTATGTACAAGAGTGTCCATGCCAAATGTTCTACCATGTAGACCAATGGAAAAAGATGCATATTCAGTGCTCTAGTCAGTTAGTGGAAAGCCCTCTAAAGTGGGTAATTGGTGGGATTTCCTCATCTCATCATGTTTCTATAATGTGTTCAGTTCCCATGTTCATTGGTATGCTCTGTTTGCCACTTGCTCTGATGTCACACACTGGAGTAGAGGGTGTGCTTCAGTCTCAGTGCATTACATGGACACAACAAAAAGGCACAAAAATATTACTTTTTCTTTGGAAGGATCTGATATCTGCAGGATACGGCCTTTTGTGACCACATCTAAAACCCAGCTAGCCATGATAAATGCTCTCCAAGATGGATCAAACTTAGACAACTGGTCTCCCACAAGTGGTAATGTGGAGTAATTAGGAGTGCAGCTTCTGAGCTAGCACAGTAACCTTTCTAAGTCATATAGCAGGTGGTGCCAGAAGGATGCAAAATTGCCATGAACTTGGTGCCTACCTCATCCTATCAGACAGCTTCTTATTCTTTAAAAATTAGGGAGACCCACAAAAACAGATGACGGCAGAGAAGCATTGTATAGATCATCCACAGTGGTCAGCACTTGTGTACTTTTTTGGAGGTCTTCAACCATGTCACGGGAAGCCTGCTTAAAGAATATGCAACCTAAGAAGAGAATATTACAAATACCTTGGCTATGATCCTCCCTGAAAGAAGGAGAGCATCAGCCACACCATTTCACTGTCAGACTAATTCTACTACTCTGACCATGGCGCCATCACAGGGAACGTTATAGTGGGTTCTAAAGCTGCTCACTGTGGAAGCCATTGTAAAGGTCTTCTCAACAGGCTCATTGAGCTAAACTTCAGGGAGGGCTTCCAGGTTTTCTATTTTTCAGTTCACAAGGGAGGACTAAATTAGGGAGAGGTGAGACAGAGTGTTGAGGGGTCCCAAAGTGATAGAGGAAAAAAACCTGCCTGTCCTTACATATTTTTGGTGTAAGATGGAAAGGTGATGTTTCTGGTGCTGCAAACTGTGGAATGAATCTGTAAGAGATTACTGTACTCATTGTATATTTTACATTGAAAATGTCTTTTGGTAGTATACCAACTTATTGAGACTAACTGAAAGAACATTCATTTCACTGAACATGCATCTTTTTGAATCACACTTACTAGAAAACATCGGGCATTGGAAAACTACCTACAAATGTGGGTTTTTTTCAGGGGGCAAAACAGTCTTTAACCCCTATCTCCACAATATCACAACCACAGAGAAAACAGAAACCACCACAAATAGTGAATTACTAGTGGCACATAAATGGAAATTGTATCTGTACTGTTGTCATGTAACGTATGTAACACTGATTAGCATGTTTACAATCAGCCGAATAAACATAACCGGTTTGTAAAACAATACTATGTTACTATACCACATTTTACTAAAGGAGTTTCAACCAAATGAGTTTTTAATAGTTTCAGTAAGTTGTGATTCTATAAAATGTCATTGTACTAACATAACTTTTATGTGTGTGTGTGTGTGTGTGTGTGTGTGTGTGTGTGTGTGTGTGTGTGTGTGTGTGTGTATATATCTATCTATCTCTCTCTATATATATACATATACATATATATATATATATATATATATATATATATATATATATATATATAGAAACACTTTATAATCTTGAAATACTGAAATGTCGAATTTCAGTATCTCGAGACTATAAAGTCGAAGTTTTGAAATAAAGTGCATAATCGCAAATTCGAATATCTCAGATTCGCAGTTATGGCTTTATGCTACGTAATGTCCGGGGTTGTATGTGAATGGTGTGCGGTGCCGTGTATGGATTTAGGTGTAATGTCAGGTAAGTGAGTGAGTGTTTTGTAAGGGTTTTGGATGGGAGTTTGAGTATATGTGAGTGTGCTGATATGTGTGATGTGTGTGTGTGTGTGTGTGTGTGTGTGTGTGTGTGTGTGTGTGTGTCTGTGTGTGTGTGTGTGAGGGACTGTAGAATGTGTGTGTGTGTGTGTGTGTGTGTGTGTGTGTGTGTGTGTGTGTGTGTGTGTATTTGTTTGCTGTTTGTGCGATCTGAGAGTTAGTATCTATAAGTAGAGGGTGTGGGGGGTGCAGGGGGGCTTGCCCCCTACTTATTTGAGATGTATGTTTGTGTGTTGTTTTGTTTGTTTATTTTGTGGTGTGGGTGTTGTGGTATATGTGTGGTCTGGTGTGTGTGCTGTGTGTTCGTGTTTTAAATTTCGCAGTTTTGGGCTTTCGGTGTTGTGTGGATTCGATTTCATGGTCTTGAAAAACAGAAATTTGAGATTTCAGTCTTTCGAGATTATGAAGCGAATCCATGTGTGTGTGTGTGTGTGTGTGTGTGTGTGTGTATGTGTGTTCCTAGGTTCATAGGTTTATACTAGGCTATCTGCCCTAAGGCATTTATA